>NW_026623588.1:495471-503860 GCF_030028575.1 Malurus melanocephalus
CAGGCTGCGCTCTGCCCTGCTCCAGGGGCTGCAATGACCAGCAGCAATGGTTCTGTCACCTGCACACATCGGCTCCTCGGCGCAGCAGTGCCAGGCACCAGGGGAGAGCTCCCTCACCTTTAACCAGGGTGTCACGGTGCAGGAATCAAACACACCCACACCCCCTGAAAAGGCCAATTCTCGGGCTGCTCATGGGTGTGGTTGCCCTGGGCCAGTCTGGCAGCGCCCTCTGTGCCACCACCACTGCTGGCATGGCAGGGCTGGCACAGGAACCTGACCCTTCCATTGCCATAAGTCACACCTCGGCAAAATGATCTGGCRAGTTTTACAGGGAAAGAAATAAAAWCCTTTRTAAACCTCTGCARGARGRTCACTATCCCCACATTATGGCCTCTTCTCCTTTCCTGGGGTGCTTTGATCACCCTCTCTCTGCAGCCTCACTGCCTCGTGCCCCAGCTCAGGCAATTCCTTTGTTTAAAGCAGTTTCATTCCAGTGTTCTCCTCCACTGGGATTTGACTAGGTGTTGGTCATAGCCAGGAATATCTTGAAGTACAAAATTCTGGAGTTAGATCTTGGTGCGAAAAGAAAATTATCTTTCCTTATCAGAATATTAAGAGAGAAAATAGAAGAGAGGTTTCTGTTTGTCGATGTAAGAAAAGAGCCCCAAATTGATAACAAGCTTGGGACACAAGAGCACCCCGTCATTCTGAGCCTCTTGTGTGTGTCAGAGACCACGGAACATCCCAGACCCCTCTGCGCATCCGAGAGTGTTGGTGTCTGTGCCTCAGTTTCCCCACAGGACAGCGCGGAGCCCCGTTCTGCCCGGCAGCTGGTGATGCTTTGGTACCCAGGGTGGGAAACGCGAGGTGGRGCTCAGTGTAGTGAAACTTCTTCCTCCGGAATGGAGATTTATTGCTCGGCTCCGGGCTGCTGCGGGGAGGGGAATGGATGCGGCTGCGGGCTCCAGGAGATGGCACTCGTGCTCTGCAGATCAAACCGCCCTCTCTGAGGATGGCCACGGCCAGGGAACCCATAAATAGCCCCGGACAGGCTGTCAGGAGGCCTGATTTAAGCACCAGAAATTGTGAAACTGTGGAGGTTTCTCAAAAATTAATTTTTCTAAAATGGGAGAAAGATGAAGCCGAGCCATTTTTTACCTCCTTCCCTTTCAACCCTCTTCCCCGTGCGGAAACCAAATTTAACTCGTTTGCGGCTGCCCCAGCAGTGTCCGGGTGGCTTTTGGCAGGGTTGGGTCGTGCCTGTGTTGTCACTGCAGTGGTGACTGTCGCGCTGCTGGGACACCCACACCTTCCCCTCGCCTGTCTGATGCTGGCAGCAAAGTTCCCATCCCTTGTCATCAYTGACGTGGGGTATTAGGGAGAATTTCTGCACTGCGAGGGTGGTCAGCATTGGAGCAGGCAGCCCAGGGATGTGGTGCAATGGGTGCTCCTGGAAATGCTCCAGAGGGTGTGGATGTGGAGCCTGGGGACGTGGCTCAGTGCTGGGCTCATGTCTCCACTCGATCATCGTGGAGGACTTTTCCAGCTCTAATGATCAGGAGAGTGATCAGGGCAGGGCTAATTCAGGAAGGAAGAGGCGATTACCATCCCCCTCCCTCTCAGTTTTAGATCTGTAGGTCCTTAGTCTCGTTTACACATCAGCCCTGGAGACGCACTTTAGGTTTAAGTTTAAGCATAAATACTGGGCTCCTGTTATTCCTCACGCTGACAGCTGGGGCACGGATTTACTGAGAAGTCTGCAGGGTGATCTCCCTCCTTACTCACATCGGGAAGAGCCTATCCCAAAACTCCCAGCATTTCTTTAGCTCCTGCTGTGTAACATTAAGACTTCTTCTACTGAGATCTCCCCTGAATCCTACAAAGCTGGGTCCCTCAGTGGAAATGGATTAAACACCAAGAAAGGAAGAGCTGTGCAAGGATCAGGTCTGACCACTCCTTTAAAAAACCTGCAAAATGGTCATTTATGAGCTCACACCCTTGATGGAGGGATGGAAGGGATGTACTCAGCCCTGCCCTCCTGGAGCATCCTCTCCCCTCCAGCCCTGGGACAGAAACCCAGAAAAGGAACAGGAGACCAAACAGAACTGTCTCTATCCTCCCACCACCCAAACCCACTCAGTGTAAATGATGCCCCAAACTATTGAGCACCGACTGCYCCCCATAAATTATGGATCTGTCACTCTGTTGTTTCTCCATGAGGTGCTGGGTAATTTTTGGAGCATCCCTGCAGCTTCAGTCCTGCCTGTGCCCATCAGCCCTGCAAAAAAATGCTCAAAAAGGGGTATWTTTTTGTTTTGCGTATTTTCCTGCTTTTCTTTTAAACAACTATTAATCGTGCAACAATTCAACAATTCTTGCTGCAGGTTTGAGTACTCCCTCTTGGTTAGGGATCCTGTTGTTAATGTAGCAATCACATACCCTCAGTTCCCTCCACACTTGTATTCTGGGATGATGATATTGTTTGGCTCCCTAACCCTAACCCTAACCCTAACCCTAACCCTAACCCTAACCCTAACCCTAACCCTAACCCTAACCCTAACCCTAACCCTAACTGCAAGCTGTAGTCAAAAAGCAGAGACATGATTGGGGTGGAAAAGGGGCTTTAATTTGAGATTTTACGGACCATGTCCAAGCAGAGAATAAGATACTCTCCCAAGGAACATTTGTGCTCCACCTGATATTTTCAGAGTAGTAGAGCAATGAGATCTGGGTAAGTCAGCTAAGTCAATAACAGGGCCAGGAGCAAAGTACCAGCATGATGGGAAAATAGCYATTATATACTGCATTTACATGGGGYTCTTAATTACAGATATCAATCAATAAAAAATAAAATTCATATGATCTATAGCTATGTAAAACCAAAGGAAAAGGGAGTCCAGACCAGAATATCCTCTATGGACTTAGGCCAGTGATGGATAAAGAAGATGAAGAAAGCTTTAAGGTAATGGAATATTATCTTGCTAAGATAAATCATATTTTTAGAGAAAGTTYATGAGAAAGAATGGACTCTAAATGCATTTGTGGGCAGACATCAAGGTGAAGGAGCTGAGGATGGTTCTGATCCAAGCCCAGAAGACTGGAAACTGAATTATATTTGAGTCTGTTGTGCAGTGACAGGGTGAGGGGTGCTCCTGCACCCAGAGCCACCCTGACTTTGCCCGGGTTCTCCTCTGGTGCCCTCGACCTTCCTGCTGTGGGGTGCAAAGGGCACTTCACCCCATTTTCAGAYACTGAAACTCTGCCTGAACTGAGGCTGAGTAGAGCTGCAATCTGCCAGAGCCGACTCCATGCCCCAGCACCTGCACCCCAGCAGGAGAACGAGGATGTGCAGGAGAAAACAAAGAAAATAAAGATTTCTGCTGMACCCCTGTGATCCAGCACAGGAAGCATCAGTCCCAGCCATGGTGCTTTGGAGAATCTCTGCCTTTTTTGTAGCTGCTTTCCAAGCAGAAAGGAGTCTAAGAAGTTTCAGGCTGGGATTTGCAGGGTACTTCCAAGCTGATTTTAAGAAGAGAAAAATGCCATTGAAGCTGAGCAGCCCTGGGGTRTCTGGCATTGCTCTTTAATGCGAGTGTGAGAATGCCAGTCAGTTCTGTAAGATTTCTTAGGAAAAGACCCCAAAATACACAGCCAGTCCAGYCAGTGCAGAGCTGCTTTGGCAGTGCCATCACCTCAGTGACACATTTCACAGCATCTCTGCTCTGCAGGGAGAGGGGATGGTACAGACCTTCTCAGGCACAGCCTGGCGAGGCAGCACCGAGCTGCCCGATGTGTCATTTGAGACTCTGCTTTCTCCTTGAGATGACACAATTACCGGCTGTAATTGTTTAATAGAGTCACATCATCGTCCTCTTGTGCGAGGCAAGGGAACTGACCACATCTCTTTGTCAAGGCAGAAWTCCTAGGAGTCTAGATTAGACAATTACCATAACCTACAAGTGTTGTACAAGGTACTTCTGATGGATGAAACTGATTTAGGGGTCTGATAACTTGTCACTTCAAAACAAGCAAACAAAAAATTTCCCTCCTRTGCTGGCTGGAGGAGTTCTGATTTTTGTCAACTGCCCACCCCAGTTTTAAAATTCCCAGTGGAGGCTCTTTTTCTTGCATTTGTGGTTGCTCCTTACTCTCAGAGCTGGATGCTGAGCACCACCCTGCTGCTCAGTCTCAGGGTCTGTGAGGTCAGCTGAGAGCTTGTTTGTGGAAAACCAGCCAGTCTGGGAGCGTTTGTCCTGATCTGGATTACATGGCTGAGACATTTGTGTGATGTCCAGTGYTGAGAATGTGAGAAATGGGTTTGTTTCCTCGATGTGCAATTTTGGGAGCATTCCTGACAAACGGAGTCATCTGCTTGCCTTAATCAAGGCATCTTGTTATGGGCTGGGCCTAGGAGTGAGTATTAAACATACTGTACTGTGCCATTATTTATGACTTGCACTGACACTGCATCACTCTGTTATCCATACTTATAGAAAAAGACCCACTGTAAGTATAATTAGTTAATAAATCACCATGAGTGATAAACAGAATGATGGATGCAGGTTTCAGTTGATCACTTTTTTATTAAGGAGAGATAAATCAGCATCATATTGTTGCTGTAAACCTTTCAGATTGGTCAAAAAATCTTGCAATGCTGAAATGCAGCAGGGAGGTGATTAACGTGTCAATTGTGCAGCAACAAATTGCACCTGATAATTGATATCAATCAATCCCTTTAATTTCTCTCCAATGTAATGGGTGTTATACATCATCCTGCTCTCCTGCCTCTTCACCATGGCTTTTGCAACCTTTTCTCCACACCCAGACACCTCTCCAGGCATCTCCTCCAGCCTCAGCYCATCTCCTGTGCCTGGCTGCTGCAGCTCCTGGAAAGCCATTCATCYTTCATCTAATCCTGCATTGCTCTTGGTTTTTTTGGGCTCTGACCCCACCTGATATCAGAAAAGGCCAGCACAGCCCCCGTGCAATATTCTGGTTTTATTTTTGCTAATGATACCTYTCTGTCAGAGTTACAAACCTCATTAATAAAGGTTTGGTGAAACTTCAAAAGGCAGAGGCTGAGGAGAAGCAATGGCAGCAGATTCAGTTGGGTCCTGCCATCCATCCAGGTGTTCACCCCAGGCTGAATCAAAGTCTAGAAATTTCGACCCTTTTTGTGTAATGAGGACAGAAATTGTCAACCATGGGGCAACATCCCTTCCTCCCAAGGGGCAGACAGGTCAGACATGGGGGGAAGAGCTGCAGCTCTCAGAGGAAGGGGCTGAGCCAGGGATTCTGTGAAACCTTTGGCTTTGATTGTCTCGTGCTGAGTAGCACAAAGATCTTGTGCTTTAAAGGTGGTTGTTATTTCCTTAATGCAGGGCTCACAGCTCTGCTTGGTGTTTTCAATAAACCAAAGGAGAAAACCCAGAACTAACCCCTTTTCCTGCACATAATGGCCAGGGAGAGATATCTACAGAGATGGAGACCCCTCTGCAGTTGCTGCATCCCTGGCAGCAGGGAAAGGCTTTCTCCTGCATCACTTCCTGCAGGATTGGCTGCACCAATGCCTCCTGTTGCTGCAGCCTGTGCTCAGTCAGGGTAAGGGGGATCAGGAGGCAGCCCAGAGACCTTCCCTGGGTGCCTGGGGTCAGACACAGCAGGGATAGGGTTTGCACCAAGGATGCTGCTTTAACCCACAGCTCCGGTTAGACAGCGGTTTGATCCCCATTACCAAGCCAAGCCATTTCTAGTGCAAAATTCTGCCTGCAGCACAATGCAGAGGGGGGAAAGAAGTSCTTAGGAATTACTTTCAGCTACACTTTTGCCAGACTGAAACAGGGAAGCTTACTTGGAGCAGGCTGAGAGCTTGGCCTGCTCTGTGGGTTCCGAGGAGTCAGATGTGCAGCAGACAGGAGCTGTGTGCTTTGCCAGCTGGAGAGAGCTCTGCSAGCACCCAGCTATTCTTAGCCAGCAGTGAAATATGTGCCTTTCTGCCCTGCTCCCAAGGGAGGCTGCTGCTTCCTCCATAAGACCACACAACCTTTTACAGCCCCTGTGCTTGCATGGCAGAGCCCACTGASAGGCAGGATATTATTGGATGTTGTTGGAAGCAATAATTTTTCTCTTTGCAGCACTGTCATACATTCACAGCTCGTTCGTGGTGGTCGAAGCCATCGATGCCACAGGTACAACAATTCCACTGGAATTACCAGGCACAGGAATGTCTTGGATTTCACTTCTTCACTGGACAAAACTCGAAGCTGAGCAGCTTTTACAAAGAGTTAGTGGAGAATGGGGCTTTACCTTGAATCCTTAGTGGAACTGTGGACCTTCAGGGCTGTAATCCCTGGATCATGCCCTCAGCTGCTGGGCATCCACTTCATCTTCCACAGCTGTAGGAGAGGTTTGGCATTCCCCACTCTCACAATATCCTCTTTTCCTCCCCTCTCCACATTCATCCTGTGCCTCTGGCCCTCCCTGCCTTTTTCTGTTCCATCATGGTCTCCCCTCTGTGTACATCGTGTCTGTCAGCTCCCATATCCCCATGACATAGCATCCTCTCATATTATACTTGCCATAATACCRGGAAGATGAATATTGCCCCATAAATGCCTCTTAAGTTAATGTGAAACTACATCTCGCTACATCATGTATTCAACAAGCCATCATTTTCCTCATAAATTTTGAGGAGCATTTTACCTTCTTGAAACGATTGGCTTGTGCGTCCGGCTGGGAAATAATCACAGCCCGTGGCCTGGGCTGGCTGCAGGGGCTGTAAATCATCCCAGGGCTCAGCAGCCATCCTGYCCTCCCCTCCCAGTGCTGCTGATCWCCTTTATGGCATCAGCTCAGCCCCACTGACCCTGCTCCACTGCCAGCCCCTAAATCAGCCCCAGACAGGCGTCACTCCAGGTGGAGAGGAGCCTTGCTTCTTCCTTGGGATGGAAAAAGAAGATTTCTGATGCTGAGGAATTGATCCACTGACAGCAAYCAGCACTCAGGTGCACGTTAGACACAAACAGGTTATTATTACTTTTYATTTCACTGGGATGTTTCTGAACTTCCCCTTCTGCAGTGGTGAGTTCCAGCACCAGAACTGCTCAATTTCTGAATAGTCACCAAATTGTCCATTTTATCATGGGACAATTTGAGCCCAGAGACCTTCCTACAGCCCACAGTCACACTCCAAGCTGCAACCTGTGCTACTCCTTTTCAGTGGGCAGGGACCAAAAGGGAGGGCTCTTACTTGGGGTGCTCAGCTTGACTGAGACTTGAATTTACGCACAGAGCAGGGACCTCTGACCATTTTGTCTGCTCTTTGTAGGAAGCACCACAAGCTATAGAGAAGCCCAGCCACAGGAACAGGCTTATCTTATTAAAATTAAGAAGGTGATCTGCTCTCTCTGGTGTTGTTCAGGAGAGAATAGAGACCAGGGAAGCAAAAGCAGCCAATTTCCCCTCCCAGCTCACACCAGACCCTTTTTTTTCTGGTAGCCACTGTGACCTTTAAACCACAATCATGGGCTGAATGCAGCAAATGRGTTTCCAGGCCTCCCCTGGCAGCCATTCCCCTTGACAAAATCCATCATGTACTTTGGCACGAGCAGCCAGTTCCAGCGCTTGGTTTTGGGGAGGCTTGTGAGGAATGACACCAGTTAATGTACACTGTATATGCCTGGAGTACACTTAGATACATCTTGGTATTAAATCCCTTATTTTTCCATACACAGCTCCTGCTGCCAGAGGAAGCCCAGCTAAAGCCAAGTGATAGCAGCCTAAATGCTGTTTGAATCACATTTTTCATGCTTGATAAAATATTCCCCTCTCCCCAAGCAGGGTCAGGCTTGCCCTGGAGCTGGACATGCCCGTGGTCTTTGGGCAGCTCCTCCCAGTGAATCCCACCCTGCCCTGGCTGCTCTGTTTTTGCCATGTTTTCCCTGGACAGCTGAACTGCCTGGAGCCTCTGCTGGAAAAGGAAATGAATTTCCTCCCAGCCACCACTTCTCTGCAGAATTGCCTTTTGGGAAGCTTCAATAACACCAATTCCCTCCTGCATTCAAGTACCCCTGAACGAATGACCCTGCTAGTGGTGCAGTTTTTCCCTGCGCCCGCCTCCCCCCGTCTCTCTCTCCCCCAACTTTGATTTGATCAGGCCAAATCTGAAATGATGTGTGAAAGTAATGATATTTTGTAATTAAATCTCTGGTGATGGCGCCTCTAATTTGTGGTACATGCATTGTTCATAAGGAAAAAGGCATCAATTCATTTTCTGACTGGCTACTCAAGGGACTCGTAATTAGACCCAGTTCATCTCTTGCTGCCTTGCATATTAAAGAGCTACTGAAATGCAAAGGGAATTTGGGAAAGGGCTTTTTTTTTTTTTTTT
>NW_026623588.1:503988-556363 GCF_030028575.1 Malurus melanocephalus
TGAGCAAGTGGATCAGGGTAAGGCCTTCACCAATCTGCTGCCAAGACCAGGAACCAGTTTTACCTATTTTCCATGAGAGATTGTGATGTTCTCAGTATAATCTGTAAAAGAAAAACATGTGGCAATACATGCCACAGAATCCTGTCTTCAAATGTTACTCTTCTGCTCTGCCTCCGGAATAAAAGGGAGAAAACTTTGATTTTCTACAATTTGAAGAGAAACATCGAGGAAACACATGAAAGGGCACAGCTTTGTGGAAAGGGAAACAAGGCAGCAGAGACAAAGGTTACATTGTAGGGTCAGTGCTATAACTGTGTATTTACATACCACGTTATTGTACATTCACAGAATTCACTGGGAATATTTTAAACAAGTCTCAGATGGAAAATGCTTGGTTCTGTTATAGTTACCAAATAACATAATGAAAGCAAATTCAGTAGGTACTGGCTGTAATGAGCAACAGCCCCCAAAGATTCCCTGAGCTTCCCACTTGCAGCAGCATGAGAAACTGCATTCMCATCCCACAAGGATTTAAAGAGAACAAATTCCCTCCTCAACTAGTACAAAGTTGAAGTCTCAAAAGCACTTATGTCCTGGTTACCCAGCAAAAAAAWGTCACTGGGGTCAGGAGAGTTTGGGTTTGACCTTTTTAACACTTTAAATGAATCAGTTCTGTCAGTGTTTGCTTCCCAAGGAGAAGTTGCTTCAACATGAGGGTCAAACGTGGAAATTTCCAAAACTTTCTTCTGCCTTTGCATTCACTTCTCAAGGAAAAAAAAAAAAAAGATTCCAGAAGAAGATTCACACCTGAGGTGTCTGCAATTTCTTGCCAGCTMTGGATGATGGTTGTTTTGGCAGCACCAGCTGCAGCAGGTCCCTGATGCTGGTGGCCATTCAGTCCATGCAAATGAGGCATTTTAAGAACTATTTCAGGCCCCAAACATCCCTGTCACCCCAACAGCCACCTCTGGGGTCTCCTGGTACACCCAGACAGGTTATTAATCAGAGCAGCTCTCCCAGCCCAGCGCAGGGGATTGAAAACAGAGCTCCTGCTCAAAGGGGGATTTGTGCTCATCCTCWGAGTTTTGCAGGAGGAACATTCATTGTTCCAACACCAACAAATCCTTGGGTGGAGGGAGGGGAAGGGGCAACTGCAGATGCACCCAAGGGGAGGATTCACTGCACACCCAGCTCTGAAATGTTCCCTGTCACAACAAGCACAGGGATGGAGCAAGTGATGGAGAAGCAGAGGAGGAACCTGCAGGAGGSAGGATCCTGTCTGTCAGGAGCAGCCAGGCTGGGGCACACAAACAGCCCAGACACCAGCAAGGAGCACTGATTTGGGATATTTACRATATTWACTGTGGGACMTTTCTGRGTGCAGTTACAACRCTGCACTTTCYGCTSAYGGGAAAGAAGTGACAGAAAAGCAGYGAACGAGTTTCACCTGGGAATGCACCCTCACCTTGAGCTGACTGGGTGCTGCAGAGAGGAGAAAATACCTTAACAAAATCCACACCCGTCTAAAGAGAGCTATTTCCAGTTAATTCCTCTGCTTTCATGGGGAGTCCCAGCATCTGGCAGAGCCTCCCAGCCCCGTGCTGAGCTGAGCTCAGCTCCTCAGTCTGGGCAGTTCTGCTTCTCCAGAGGAAGCTGCAAACACCCTGATCCATGGCACCAGGGTGGGAAATCCTCCTCCCCAACCCCACACATCCCCTCCACAGCCACGCTCAGGGTGTGCTCTGTGCCAGGCCAGGGCTATAATTTCGAACAGGGAAAGGTATCAACATCTCAAAACAGTTTAATTATTCTGAGAATGCTTAGCTATTAGCAAAGACAAGAGAGCTCAGGGCTATTTTTCAGCATTAATTTTCCATTTGAAATGAATTCCTTTTGGTTACACTTTTTAAATGTTTCTTTTAATTAGACGCAATTACTTCAGAAGAATTGCTTTTATTTCTAAGCCTGAGATCTCAATGATAAAGCTGTTAACTGGCTGAGCTGAATGCTGTGTATGGCTCATTTAGCTGGTACACTAAAGTATATTGAACTAGGAAATTATACAGTGAATCAGCTATTAATTCATTTTATGATCCTTTCACTCTAACATCCTGAATGAGATCTTTGGGGGAAATTTAGTCACAATACATATAATTGTTCAACTATATATATGCCACTGGTTTAGTGCTCTGAGGTTCCAGGCATTGCAGGGATAATCGGAGTGAGCTGAGCAAACAGTGCTGACTCCTGACACTGAGAGGAGCAAAGCACGAGCCTTGGACACATCCCCTGGCCAGAGCTGGGAAAAACAAACCTGCAGCYCTGCTGTTTGACAGCCCACACCCCAGTGCTGTCAAAGGAAATCCTGTGCTTTCCTTTCTGGGCCCCGTTGTGTTATAAATGTGTGGGGCAGGCAGGAGATGCTGGGGAGGAACAAGGATGGTCCATATGGTGCTGGCTGAACATCAAACGGCTGTAAACCACCTGAGAGCTGTGGGTGAGGTTTTCTCTGAGGATTCTGTCCAGATCAGTAAATTCCCCTCAGACCGTGCAGTGCTTGGATCACAACTTGTACCTTTAAGTTGAGCAGATCCTACAGCACCAGCTGATCCTCTATGGGCAGGACCAGCCCTGGATTGAAAAAATACCAACGTGGCCAGCACTGRGTGCCCTCCTGTGTGTCCATGGCAGCCCTTCACCCTGCAGCTTTGTCCCTCATTTGGGTATCTGCGAGCTGATCCTGCTGTGTGGGGCAAAAGATGCCACAGTGGGAGCACACATTTCCCACCAGAGAGGGGGAGATGGGTCTGACCCTTCCCCAGCTCCTCAGAGCCTGCATCAAACCCACACCTGCACCGAGCCCTTCTGGCTTAGTCTAAAATCCTGCCCATGTCACTGCTGGTTTTCAGGCCACTGACGGTCTATAATGCTGATTTAAATCCCTCCTCACAGCTCAAGAGCTTATTAAAAAGTCTGGTGGCCTAAAAAATTAACAAGGATTTGTGTTTCAGTTTCCAGGAATTTTCCTGCTTGGAACACCTAAATGCCACCCCCATCCCACAATTAGTGTAGGACCCCAGCAAGAGCCCCCACATCCAAAAAAAAGGGATTTTCCAGCAGATCAGAAACCCTTCTGGCATTGCAGCAGGGCTCGGGTGCATGTTAAGCAGTTGTACATACTGCAGAGTCACCATATGGATATCTTTGTAATTGAAAATGTAATGTAAACCTTGGCATCCAGRGCTGTCTTCTGGAGAAATCATTGTGGAAATGTCATATAATTAATGAATTGCATCAGCTATCAGAGAAAAAGACATTTTAACCACGGGATCATGGGACTTTATTACTGTAGATGGACTAAATCTGTATCTTCCAGCATAGATCAGTCCTGACAAAAGTCTGAGGTTGCCAACTGGCCAGGTTTGTTTTTACTAACTTAGCTCTCTTATTATTTTAATGAAGTTCAACTGATGCTGCATGGAAGCCAATTTCTCTAAATGCTGCCAATAAATTAAAATAAAGATGGTGTGTGTGAAGATTGGCAGGTGTCTCCCTGCAGATTTTATCAAGATTCCAAGCAGAGCCCCCACTTGAGCTAAAGCCTTGGCCAAATGTTGCCTGTGGAAAGCAGAGAGGCAATGGAGCTTGGAGCAATTAGCAAAATGGTAATTAGTGCCAGCTCAGCACCTAGCAGTGGGGGTGTGCACAGAAAGGGTCCCTTTGGACCGTTGGGATGCAGGTCTAGGGTTTGTAGGGGTTTTGGGCTGGTGCTACAGCCCTGTGGGAGCATGGGGTGAGTGCCCTGCCCTGGGGTTTTGGTCGGTGTGAATGTTCCAATCTGCACTGCAGCCAYGGGTGGGTTCTGTGTGAAATGCAGGGTTCTGCAAAACCCCACTCCTCGGGGGACTGATCCCCTGTGACCCCAAGTGCCTGAGAGCCAGGGCAGAGCAGGGCTCTGGAGCTGGAAGTGCTGCAGTTTCCTCTGGCAGGAGGGGAACCAGCCGGGGTTTGCTCTGGCTGGGAATGCAGAGGCAAAGTGCCACTGCCCCAGCCTGAGTGGGGAGAGGTTGCTGAGTGAGCCCTGGCTGCAGTCTGGGCTTTCCCAAGCACAGAGCTCTTGTTCTTCAAAGCATCTACCAGAGATCAGGGCACTCTCATCTTTCTGGGTTGGGCTGCTGGATTCAGAGAAAAGCTGCCATCCATCCTCCCCCTCAGCAGGAGAACAGCCCAAATCCTCAGGTTTGAGCCATGTTGTCCTGTCCACGCAGCTGTGAYACCCAAATGTCCCCAAATCATCTTTGTTGACTTGTCCTGCAGTTCCAAGGGACTCGGTTCTTAATTGTTCAAGTGTTTGCTTGATCCACAGAGTATTAGCATCCAAAAATGCACTGTCCAGGCAGCAGAACTACCAGGGTTATAACAAAACTGTGCATTAGTATAAATTGATTCAGTTAATTAGCCATATAAATTAATACTAATGTGGTACTCTTAATTATATTTATCAATTAGCAAAGCAGCTTGCTTGTATTGCCATTTACCATGTTTTCATGTGTTCAGTTGGTGACAATTTTCAGTGAAATTCTTCGAAAAGTCGGAAAGGAACCTGTGCTCAAGCACTCCTGCCACTCCCAGGAATCCATCCCAGGCTGGATAGCTGTCTCTAAGCTTTTTGCTTTGCACTTTTGTTACATTTGCACTGACAAATTCAAGCTCATTTTGGCAACTGAAGCTACTTGAAAAGTGCCTTCTTATTTAAAAAAAATGTAGTTACCTGAATTTTCACAGCTTGCAGCTGACTGCTCAGGCCCCATCCACCTCTGGTGTGACAAAGTCTTTGGTACTGAATGCCATGCTTGTCACCATGTGCATGTCCATCTTATCACCCTTTTCATGAGACAGAAGGGATGGGGAACTTTCACAGCTTCAGTTGGAAGCTCAGCCTGTGCTGTTCCCTGCAGAATCTGCCCAAGCCCTGCCTGCTCTGTACCTGCCAAGGACACCCTCATGGGATGCTCAGATCATTCAGACAAAACACCTTTTGCTCCATGGATCACAGCTGCACAGCCTGGACCAACTCTTTGGACTCTGCTCCAGGATCCCAGCTGGAGCTGCACACAGTTTGTGCTCTCCCAGCTCACACAATTTGTTTGTGATGTTCCCTTTTYCCTCCTCTGCCTCCAGCAGCCCAGTCTTCATCTCCATTGGCACCTTCCTCCTGATTCATGGTGCTGCTTGACTCCGGATCAAGCAGAGGATGGATATCTCTTTATCAAGAGAAATAAACCTCTCTCCAAAGGGGAAGGTGAACAGCCCATTGAAACACGCAGCCCCGCTCTCCTTCTTGTATTCCTGCTGCCCAGAAACATACAGCAACAAATGATATGATTCAGTGAAGTTATTGAGTGCCAGGCCTTCACATTTGTCTTCCAGTGACTCTTAAGTCTTCCTTTTCTCTATTGAGTTCCATCTCATTGACTTCCTATAAACACTAATACAGAGCCACAGACCTGCAGACATGCCTGGAATACAACCCACACCTCACAGACACTGCTGGGCTGGGCTGGGCTCAAAGTCCAGACTAACGCAGTGCAGCTACCACAGCATTCAAAGCCACGAGTCTCCTCCACACCTCAGACAAAGCCAAGCTTGTTTTCTATTTGTCTTMTTTTCACCTGTAAAATTCAGGAGCTTGTTCTGTGTTTTGGGATTTTTCCTTTCCTTATCTTTCTGCCTCAGACAGAAGCAGATATTTGCATGCATTCTCGCAATTCCAAAAGTTGTTTTTTTTTTGAGAAAACCCCTTCCCTGTCCCACATGAGCCCAGACAATGAAACCACCAAGCAAGACAACTCACTGCATGACACGGAAACGCTGTTAATGCCAAACCAGGCTGAGAATTCAAAGCGTGCCTCTAATTAATCACYGGTTACCCGGCCTCGTTGGGCGGCATCTTCCATCTTGTTTCCCACACAATGGGCTTCCTCCCCCTTTGTAGTCACACACGTTCCTCTTCCTCCTGGACTTGGTGACTTCCATCCTCCTCACCCCCTCTCCTGCTGTCCCAGCCTCCCATCCATCCATCCCGTTGGAATATTAACCCGGCTGGTGAATGGCTTTGCTGACTGATACATAAACAAGTGTCTGTAGCTACCGGTCTGCCACAGCCSCAGCCCTGTTTACATCTGAATGTCATCACTGCTCTGAGAGGGCTGGGACAGCAGGGAATGGGCAGACAGAACTGCCCAGGAAGGGGAGAGAAATGAAGAACAGGGCAAAGCTGAGGGGAGGAATTGGCCATGGGTAGCTTGTCTCCAGCAGCACACCCTGCCCAGTCATTTTTGCTGGATGAAACATCACTATTGGCTCCTCTTCCCGTGTCCACTGAAAACTACTGCTCCCCACCAGCTGTGCTCCCTGAAATACATCAGGTAAGGCTTGTGATCCTTCAGGATTTATTCTGCTTGCTATGGCTGGACTCTGGTGCAGCTCTTTCACAGGAAGGACGTTAAAACCTGCCCTGTTGGACAGGTTTGTTCTTTGGGTTCGTGCAGGGCCCATAGCAAGACAATAAATCCAGTGCCTCCTTCAGACCCAAACCCCATCCCTTGGGCTGCTCACAGGTTGGACTCTATAACAGATTTAATGACAGGTCTTAGCCTTCTTTGGTATCTGATTAGGAGGTGATGTCCAGGCTGGTCCTGGCAGAGATGAATCCACAGGTTTTCCTATGATCCAAACCTGCCCGGAGCTTTACTGTGGATCCTGACCCCTGCCTGGCATCAGGATCAGCCACCCTGCTCCAAAGCCCTGATCTTCCCAAGTGCAGCCTTGCAGGCTCAGGCCCAGGTGGGCACAGACCTGCTCACAAGCACAAGCACTGAGGGAAGCAGCAGCCTGGCGGGGAAGCAGCGCTGCTACCTGTGATTTTTCACACCTTCCCAACCTACACTGGCTCCCACGCTCTCCTCTGCTTTCCAGGCACTCTTTGTGGGATGGAACAGAGAATGTGATAAAACATCTGATGATGCAGGTGGCACCATCTGCTCCCTCACCAGCTGCTGCTACCACTTAAGCATCTTTCCCTATGAAAATTACAAAGCCAAGGTGACCACGTAAGAAGCAGCTTTCAGGATGGTCYTGGCACAGGCAATCCTGAACCTACAGCCACCAATGGTCATTCYTTTCCTATGAGCCAAGTGAGGTTCTGGTGGGATATAAAACCTGACCCCAGTGAAATCTTGAAATCTAACCCATTCTCAGAGTGTCCAGCGTGTCTCTACCCACAAATATGCTGCAGAGCTGAACACCAGGCCTCCAGGATGAATCCTGAGACTGCAATGCACAGGCTGGAGTGACCACACTGAGGAGCACTTCAGCTTCTGTTCCAGGAGCACCCTGAGCAGAGAGAACAGCTCTGTTTCCTGTGCAGGGTCTGTCAGGTTGGTGTGTGGTGCTTGGGCACACAGAGATTGGTGTGTGGTGTCTGGGCACACAGAGATTGGTGTGTGGTGTCTGGGCACACAGAGATTGGTGAGTGGTGTCTGGGCTCACAGCCTGCTCAGTGATGCACTGCCCAGCCAGCTCTGCTCCTCTGCAGCCACCAGCTGAACCGAGCAGAGTGTGTGCAGGAGAGGTGCCTTTTGCAGAGAACAGCTRTGATTCTGTTTCTGGACAAGAGGATCCCACCCCAGTCCCTAAACCATGCTCCTTTCCCACCTTCCCTGTCTGTATCCAAGGAGCTGCTCAGAGTAACCCAGGTAGCACCTCAGGGGAAGTGCCAACACAGCCCATGGCCTCCTTCAGGGGTGTTAATACACATTTTTATTTTATTAAGTGTCACATCTAGCTGAAATGTGTCCTTTACTCCTGTATGAGAAGTCACTCCAGCCAACTCAGTTCAGAAAGCATCCTTGGCTGTGACAGTTCCACATGGGGCTCTTGGTGATGTTGTTCTTCAGCAGAAATGTGTGTAAAGCAAGTGAGTCTTACTGTACCCACCACCTAAATTTGTCATTGCTGTGAGTCCAGTTGGAGCCAGATTCCACCATGAAAGACCAAGAAACTGAAAAAAGAAAGAAAGCAGCAAAAAGCTGCTAAAATGGACAGCAAACCAAAGTCTTAAAATTTATAACCCCTGACAAAACTGCACAGGTTCTAAGCATGAAAAAAAAAAGGTCATACTGTAGTGTCCATGGTACCCTCAAGTGCAGAAACTGAAATGGGTCTTGGGCTTTTCCTGCTGCTTGTCTGTCCAGGATATTTCATATTGAGGCAGGAATGGCTGAAATARTGATCAATCATTATTCACATAAGACACTGATGTTATCTTGTATCATTTGGTGGTTATTTCAAATATGTCTGGTCTTAAGGKCAGATACAATAATTTCTCAATAGAACGATGGTGGCTGGACCCTGACAGCCCATCAGTACAGTCATGTGCTTTCCTCTGTTAAAAGGRAGGAAGTTGTGTTTCTTCCCCTCCTCATTTGCAATATTTCTTTCCTTCTAAACAGTCTGGCTTTGATCCCACCTTTGCCAGCATCCCCATTTTGCTGACTCCTCTCCAGGTGTGTTGGAAAGGGAGGCTGAGCTGCAAAGAGCCCTTGCAGGTAACTTTGAACAAACTCATCAACCATATTTCAGCCATGCAAAAACATCTACCAAACCCAAACTACATTCTGCTGATGCAGCTCACTCAAAACCTGAATAGAAATGTGTCTTTGAGTCTAGCAGAGTAAAGCTGGTTGTGGCTTTATGACAATTTACAGAGCATTTTACCCTTTGATTATTGTCCACAAACACCAAGGATTCAAAGTCTGCTGTAAGAGCACACAAACACAATCCAAACCTGTTACATCTTACCAGAGCTCCTTCCACAGCAGTGGCCAGCACAGGCTGCTCACAAAGTTAGCAATCCTTGCAGACTCCAGCTCTGCAGCTCAGGGACTCCTCCCTGAGCCAGAAAGGATCATTTTCTTTAATGGACACGGCTGGCTGTTTCTCCCATGCATTTGTCTGATTGCATTTGGAAGTTTCCTGAGTGGCCACCGTGGTCACGGAGCTGAGCTGGGGTGAGTTCCACCAGCCCCAGCTCAATCCTGGTAGGGAGGAGCATCCCACAAATCACCCCCCAACACRCAGGGGTGCTGGGGGCATGGCTGGAACCTTCAGTTCTCCTACTGGAGGTTGAGAGGGTGCCAGAGCTGCCAGGTCTAGCACAGGAATTGCTTTGCAAGAGCAGTGCATTGCCTGGAAAAAAGCATTCCACTTGCTGGGGTTGGAAACACTGCTCTCCAACAGTTAATCCTGCCCTCCTCACCAACTCTGCAATTCAGGGTGAGGATGGATCAATGGACAGCATGTTTTATCTTTTCTTTAACAAACAGCCCAACCAAAGGTAAAAGATCAGTTACATCCCAAGGCTAGGAAAAATTGCCTTCGTTTTRAAACAAAGGCACAGAATCGCAAGTCACTGCTGAATTTTTATGTTCAAAGGCTTTTCTTTGAGAGGTAGAGTGTAACTAGACAAAAGTGAATAACCAGAGAAATGCCTTTCCTTCTCCCCTCACTGCTAGGCTGGCCCCTGGCAGAGTGGCTTTCAGGAGCTCTGCCTGGCTGGATACCACTACACCCTCTTTTAGGGAGACAGCTTGGAATGGTAGTTTTAAAAAACCCCTGTTCCACTCAAACAGAGGGCAGAGGATGCAGCAGTCTGTGTGCTCAGGGAGATGAAGGGGTCAGTCCATCTTTGGCAGTGTAAAAGCCCCAGCTCTGAGCCAGCGCAGTGCAGAGCACAGGGACAAGCACGGGGCTGAGCTGTGGCAGCCACAAACCCCAAATCCTGCTCCTCCAGCCACAAACCCCATATCCTGCTCCTCCAGCATCAGCCCTGGCTCTGAGCCCTCCCCCACGAGTCATCCCTGCCCAGGAGTTCTGGCATGTTCTGTTCCAGCCCCCCTGATCTCTCAGGCAGGGCCTTATTGTCCCCAAAATCCAACTGAGCCCCTCCAGAGCAAGGCTGATATGGAAGCACCAAATACCCCATGGGCAGAGCCCTTCAAGATGGGATAAGAATATCCTATCTGCCTGATTAGAATGCCTTCCTGAAGATCAGCACGACCTCAAGGTTCAGTCACATTTAAAAGATGTGCCTTCGGCATTAAAACACCTTTAGGGTCTGCCTAACAACCATTTTCCATGAGGAAGGAGACTCATTCCATGTGGAATCCACTGATACCTGCCCAGGAGGAGAGCAGAGGCAGGGGAGCACCTGGCTTTGCCACCTTTTGCAAACAGCTGCCAAATTCATCACTCAGGAGTTTGCTTTGTGATGTATTATTTAACAATATCTAGAAAATACATTATAGATGCGGGGTCTTTTCTTTGCCAGTTCATTTTAATGTTATTGATTATTCTTTAAATCACTTATTGTGATTTTGCTCTGAAGTGTTTAGTCTTTGGGCAAAGGTACCAAAAGCAGCTTCTCAATTTAYGGCTGCAATTTTTGCTTCAGTTACTCATAGTCTGAGCAACCCCTGCCTTTAGTCTGCAGAAGTAAAAGCAATTTTTACACGCAAAAATTCCAGGAAATTTGAACTGCCTTTAGAAATTKYCCYTWSWKKKYCCAYACATTGATTAATCCTTCYCTTTTTTGGAGTTTGATTGTGAATWCACTTTATATGAAAAGATGRTGGARGAACCTTGTCAACAACAGGTTTTCCTTCTTTTTTTTGTAACATTAGCAAGTTATTTAATGCTTATTGTATTTTCCCTTTGACTCACTGGAACACTATTGAATTTTCTAATGCCAGCACCCAAGCACTTAGAGCTGAACACAGAAGCGCCCAAGCCTTAACCACGACTCATTTCTCCTCCTGGAAGACACTTTTGGCAGGTTACCTTAAAGTATCAAGCTGCTTTCAYCAAAAGGCCTCTGGAAGGTTAGGRCAAAACAAATACTTATGAWAGCCAACAAAAATTTGATATACAAYGCAGCCAGGTTGTGGAGTTCTKCYCATYGCRGGACTGCAGGAGTGACTAGTTTTAAATAATTTTTAAATAACAATCCCTCTCTTCACATCTTCCTGGCTCCCCCAATCTTTAAGGTATTTGCAGTGTTTTTCTGGCTGTTCTGAAGAGTTTTAGGGCCACAAAGGCTGAAGGAAAAGAAGCTTTGAGCTGAGAAGCACTTCTAGTTCACACTCCAAGAACAAGATCTGTGCTCCCAGTGCCTCTGCTTTTGCTTCCCATGCTGGGGAAGGCAGATYTGCTGCTGTGGTACCACAAGGGCAGCCTAGAGCATCTCTGCTCTGCACTGAGGTGTCTCTGAAACAATTTGGAGATCTGTGCCCCAAAACCCAGCACTGAAAACATCTCCCTGATCAAACCACCACCCCTGGTGTGCCCAGGTCACACCAACAGCCCTGGAGGTGCCAGCAGCCTCTCTCAGCTGCTTTGCTTTGTCTGAAGCTGTTTCCCTTCCCCTCTCAGAGGATGCTCAGGGACCAGCCTGTGCAGAGCTGTGGTTTGCTGATGGCTGCATTGGGAATTTCCTGGGTTGCAGATTTGGGCAGCTCTTTGCAGAAGTTAACASCACGTGGCTGCTCCACCAGCCAGCAGCTTCCTCCAGTGCCATCCTCAGAGCATCTCTCCCCGTCCCTGTCCTCTGCATGTGGAATCTCAGGCTGAGCTGCCTGCACAGACAGCTTTAGGTTTATTGCTCCAGCACACACACCAAGCTGAGCTGCATCATCCCTGCACAGGGATCCCATGGTGAGCAGCACAGGGCAGGAGATTTTCCAGCMATGGCAAGGGACAGGGACAGGCTTTGGGTGTCAGAAGCAGAGGGAGGTGAGTCCAGCCCCTGGTCTTTCCAGCTGTAGCTCTTTGAGTACCCCAAAATAATAAATAAGAATAATAAATAATAAGAGTAATAAATACAGAATAATAAATAATTCCAGGAATGCTCCCTTCAAGAGATCCCCCCATCCTTGCTCTCTGCACTGAGTGAGGCTCTCATGGGGGGTGGGCTCCGCATCTGGGAGTTTTCCCTGCAGTTTTTGCTGTGTCAGGCTGAGCTGGCCCAACCTGACCCAAGCTGGTACCACTGCTGCACTCGGTGTACCATGAGACACTCTGATGGTCYGTGCTGGACTGAGCCTCGATGATCCCACTGTGATATCCCCTCCTGGAATCCCCTCCTGACCCAGCACAAAGCCCCATGGCTCATCTGTTTTGACTGGGGAGGCAAACTGCAAGGCCAGCACTGACGCAACAGTCCCACCATTGTCCAGACAGCCGTGCTGGCTCTTCCCCCTCTCCCCAAACAGCTCCTCCTTCCCACTCCCCTGCCCACACAGAGCCCCTGGCCCTCTTGTTCTTCACATGTGCACCCCGAGCATCTCCATCCTGCCTGTTCAATGATTAACTCCTGGAGCTGCAGTTGTCACAGCAGTCAGTTGTCAGTGTCCCACAGTGAATAGACAGCAGGAGAGGAAAATTTTAGGCATCAGCTTCAGGGAAATGCTCCTATCTCAAGACTGAATAAAATGCTGTCAATTTAAAAACAAAAGGCCAATGGGTACTCCCCTAAGATTAAGAAGGTCCAGGAATCAAGCTCAGCTCCCTGTTATGGCCATTCAAAACTCCAGCTTGTCAGGGAGTTTTGCTAACACCATCTACACTGAGCATTGTACCTYTGCAACGTGGCCTCACGGTCTGAAAATCCCATGAAAATCAATTCCCAGCACAGGGAAGCTGAGTGGCAATTTCTACTGGTGTTGCTCAGCCAAATTTCTGGAGGGGCAGGCTCTTGCCACTGCCAAGTATATTGCAGTGCCAGCATAATTTATTCATGGTGTGGCGGCTGAATGGGGGCTTGAGCACCCCCCAGCACCCCTGTGCCATGGGGTCTGCTCAGGGAACCCAGCAGTAACCTCAGCTCAGGGGCCTCAATAGCTTTTCCCAGGTACAAATCATCCCCTGATGCTTCATGCCCTCTCCCCAACGCCAGGGTTTTGTTCCAGACCTGGGAAGCCGTGCACAGCAATCAAACAAACATTTCAGAGTCAGGAAAGGTGTCTGCAGTAAATGTAAATCTGCAGAGTTGCTGGAGCTCTCTTGCTTCATAGGAACCAGCTCACCCATCTCGAGCTGATTCACTCTCCACTCCTATCTCTGCTGATCTGGGGCTGCTGCCTCTCCAAGCCTCCAGAGAAAAGAGTTAGACAAGAGTTCAGATTTGCCCCTGGAGATAATCTCCAGGAACGGTTTTTAATCCCTAGAGCACTTTGCAAAACAGCGTGAGTGTTGTACCGTGACTACACTGGAGGCACTGGGATGAAAGGGTGAGGAGCTTTGGGCACTTGGGAAAGTTTTGCTGTTTTCTCAGTCTCGTTCATGGGGTATCAAGTCAATGCACTCACAGGGCACAGAGCACTGCCACAACATGGGAACACTTCCAGTTCCAGRGCAGAACAGCTCCTTCAGCCAGGATCTGCTGCATTGGTTCAGCATCTTCTTTCTGCCAGGGCTAAGGGGGTCTGTCACCTACCACAGTTTGTTTCTGGAGATGCCACCACCCCCTTCCACAGCACCATGCAAGGGGGACACAATTCCACCACAATTCCACAGAGTGTCCCTGGCTTGTGGGCAAGAGGCCAAACCCAGACCTGAGCTATGGGCAGGAACCACGCCCTCCCCAGTAAAATCCTTTTCCAGCTAAATCGCCATGAGCTCACCCCACTCAGTGCAGGCTCTCAGCTCCATTGCTGTGCCTGTGCAGTGGCCACTGCTCCAATCACAGGTCAGTGGGAGCTGCAGGGATCCTCTGCCTCTGGGAAAATATATTCAGGCTAAAAGCAACTTCAAAAAACACATGTTTAACCTGAACTCTTATCTTTTATCCCTTTAAATATCCAAGCGGCCACTTTTGCAAGCCTGAAGCCTGGACTCCAGCTACATTTATTTCCCTCTTTCATCCCAGCTGCAGCTCCTCAGAATTTATCTCTATGGTTAACTTCCCCTTTCATAATATTAGCACAGTTGAAGCACTTGCTTTCCTGTTGCAGGCAGTGATTATATAGCAAATTAACCACAAGCTGTTCAGTCCAAGTCCAGCAGTTGGAAAGATGCTCCTCTGAGTAATGGTTTGTGTAGTTGATGCTTTCATCTGTAATTTGCATTTGTAATAAATGCAGGAATAAAAAATGGGGGCTATATTTTAAAGAATAGCCTGGTATGGCAGGGGAGCTGGGGGGAGGGAGAGCCCTCAGGGGTTTGGGGGYTGCACCCCAGGGCACCCCAGAATCCTGCACAGGGAGGGGGAAATGCATGCACATGGCCCCTCCTGCACAGATCGTGGGCTGCYTGCCCAGATTTTGCACAAAGAGAAGGGGCACAAGGAGTTCCAGCAGCAGTGTTTGCACTGTTTGCACCAAAAGTGCTCCCCAGCACAGGCAGTGCACACCCATGGGTGCAGGGATGGGCAGCCCAGCTGAAATCCTGCCCGTCCTGTGGCCTCCCTGCTTATCATGGGGACACCACAGCCCCTCTGTGAGACCCCTGGKCTGTGACCATCCTGATGGGCAGCACTGAGCCAGCAGGGCCAGGCTCCTGGGAACAGCATCACTTCAAGGGCTTGAAGCTCAGCTGGGACAAACTGACCCCACCGAGAGCCAAAACCCCTGAGCTGCAGCTCAGCCACTGCCATTGCCCTGCCAGGGCTGCCCAGCAGAGCTGCCACCTCCCCACACAGCCAGGGACACTCAAATGGTGACACTGAACCATGGCCAAGCTGAGCACAAAGATAAAGCACTGTGGGTGCTGCCTTTATGCTGAGCATAAAGATAAAACACTGTGGGTGCTGCCTTTATGCTGAGCATAAAGATAAAACACAGCCCATGGGGACAGGGCTGTGCCAGCCCTGGGTAGGGTCCCTGGTGGGTGACAACACTCACAGTATCACACAGGTACCTCTCAGGAGATGCTCCTGTTCTCCTCACCCACAAATCCCAGATTTTGGGACACAGCCCCACAGTGCTGGAGRCTGAGGGGAGGCAGCAGACAGCAGATTGCATCCTCCCCCTGTGGCAGCAGCAGACAGGCAGCCACAAGCAGTTTGCCATGGCCAGGTGTGCTCAGCCCACGYAGGTGAACGTGCACAGCCCTGGGGCTGCTTTGGGGCACTGCTCCCACTGCTCAGGACGTGCCAGTCCTGCTCATTTGATGAGCTRAGCCAAGGGAAGCATCTCTGCTTCCTAGAGAGGACACCAGAGTGAARGCAAGGTGGCTGCCTGTGATTCTTTCCACAAAAAAATGCTCTATGTTTAATTAAATAAGAAGGACAGACCACAAGAGCCAGTTTCTTAATAAGATTTGGTAATATAATTATTTGCTACAATTAGGAACCAACTGAAAAGGTTCTTTGCTAACACTTTGGAGACACCTGGCATTTTAAAGTTGATTTTTCTGATGTCAGGGACCGACATTGTCTTTGCTCCTATGCAGCAGCAAGCAGATTTTTCAGCACTATACTCAAGTTATTACTTTAAAATCATTTACACGTGCTATGGAGCTACTGAAAATAGGTATCAGCCTTCCTAGATGGGCARCCCCAGAGCACACAGCACAGGATTCRGGCCTCCCTTGTAAAACAAAATTCTCTCCTGACAGTGAAGCTGAAGCTCAGCCAGCACTGGCACATGCTCTGCCCTCTTCCCTTACCCAGGGCAGCTTGCAATTCCGAAAAGCACTTTTTTCTCCCCTCCACAGCCAAACACACCAATCCCCATGTTCAGAGTCCTGAAGCTTTTAAAGGCTTTAGTCTGAGCTAACATGAGCTGAGTTGGGACAATCAGAGCCCTCCAGCTCAAGAAATCAGGAGCAGAGCAGTATTTGTGGGCAGGTAGGAGCCACAGCCTCCTGCACTGGGGAACAGGAGCTCCTCGTTTTTCAGTTCCACACCAAGKTATCACAGATAATGTTCCTTCCTCCTGCTCTGCAGCCTTGAGAGGCCTCGTGCTGGGGAGCTCCTGCTCTGCCTGTGGCCTCAACAAGTCAGAGGGCATGGACTGGCAAGGAGGGACCTGTGCAGGGGGACAGAAGGGACATGGGAACTGTCCTGAGAGCCCTCTGGGGGCACCCCTGAAAGGATAAAGGTAAGAGATGGATGAACAGCATATGCACAGGAGGGAAGTTACACACATTGCACAGAGGGGAGAGGGGGAAAAAGAAGATTGAATCTTCCTGGAGACCAGTGAGATTCTATAAACATAATCAAAATGTAATAGAAACTTTTTGGAAATGCTGTTAGAAGGAGAAAGCATCAATCTTCATGGAACTCCACTCAACAGGCTTTCTCCAGCTAATCAATCACGGTCAAGACATGGGCCGTCCCATCTGTCTGTGCAAGGGACCAGGAGGAGATTGCTGAGTGCCTGGGCTGGAGCTACCAGCTCAGTACCAGGCAATTCATCATGCAGGAGGAGAAGGGGGGAGAAGGCAGAGAAGGAAAATAATGTATAACACTAATAAAGTTTCTCCCCCCTCCTTCATTCCCAACCAATTTTTGGTAAAGCAGCCCAATCTGGACGGGTTGTTGGGGGAGGGGGTGGGAAGGGGGGATGTGCACCGGGGAGGGCGCTGGGGACAGGATGCACTCCAGTAAACTGAGACAAAGCCATCATCTGCACAGCAGCCCTGGGCACAGCTCACCATGCCACCCTGGCTGGGGACAGTGGCACAGGAGACACTCTGCTGTCCCCTGGAGCTGGGGGGGACACCATGGGGACAGCAGGGCTGGTATCCCTTGTCCGTGTAGTCGGGAGGACACTGCAGGGACAGCAGGGCTGGTGTCCCCTGCAGTTGGAGCTAGGGGGACACCACAGAGAGAGCAGAGTTGGTGTTCTTGTCCCTGAGGGGACACCATGGGGACAGCAGGGCTGGTATCCCTTGTCCGTGTAGTCGGGAGGACACTGCAGGGACAGCAGGGCTGGTGTCCCCTGCAGTTGGAGTTAGGGGGACACCACAGGGAGAGCAGAGTTGGTGTCTCTGTCCCTGGGGAGACCCCACGGGGACAGCAGGGCTGTGGCCATGCAGAGCAGACCCCAGGGCAGCCTCACCATTTGGTGCTGGAAGAAGATGCCAGCCTCTGCCTGCCAGGGGGACACAATTCCAGCCTGGCATGGCCAGTTTGGGTGGCAGCATTAGGGACAGTTTCCTGCACTAAACCCCTCCTTTAGCAGATACACCTTGTTCTCAAAGCACAACCTGCCTCCCTAATTACCATCAATGGAAATGACCTCTGGTGTAAAGTTTATTATAACGATAATTGAGCCGTGGATTTTTAATAACAACCTCCTGGATTTTCCACTTGATTTCCTGATTTGCTTTATATTTCCAGGAACACATGGAAGGGTCTGAGACTTCATCAGGATGTTTCTATCAAATCTGGCCACAACCTTTGCTGGTTCTTCAGGCCAGAGTGTTTTAAATTGTTAGATGCACCCATCTTTTGGGTTTTCAAGAGGTCCCAGGGATTTTGGCTGTGTGACATGTGGGATGGGAATAGCKGAATCCCATTGGCAAACTCAGGCATTTTACTTTTCATCTCAACATGGGCAGCTAAAGTGCAGATCCCATCCTGGTGGAAGGTGGGAATCCATTCAGTGACATGGAGTAGCAGGGAAGGAGCTCAGTATTGAAAGCCAGACAATTTTTCAGCTCAGAGAAGGCTGGAAGAAGAAAATAGAGTGTGTAAATTACTGGGAAAACTTCAGAACTAAGAGAAGTGGAAAGTAGATTTCCAGGCAGTGGTGGACTTGGATTCAGAAGGAAACTTTTAAGGCAAGAGAGGGAGATCTCCTGTTCAGCCCAGTCCAAGCCATACTCATGCAGAGTATCCTGTTTTTTCAAGACATCCAACAAAATCCCATCTTGTTCAGAGATTATTCAGTTTAAATGGGAGGTTGTGTTTTTACATTATTGCTAATAAAGCACACCCATAATTAATAAATATTAACTAGCCTGCAGGGCTTTCCCTTTTTCACGTGTTTATTTTTGTGTTATAAATGACATCCATTTTCCACACTCACTAAACTGGCGGATGAGGAAAAGAGTCCAAAAGAAGAGCCRTAATCCTCAAGGGGAAGAGCAAGCTGCTGTTCCAATCAAGATGTATCCTGACAAGTCAAGTTGTTGAAACCCATTAATTAGCACTTTTGGAAACAGTTGCAAAGTTAATTATTCTTCTCTGAGATGAAAGAAAGCTAATTTCTGGCATTTGCTGTGACAGTGACATGCGCTAACATTTTTAGAGTTGACATCCCTCAAGATAAATGATGCTCTGAAGTGTGCGTGCAAACATTTTGACTGGGAGCTACCGTGGCGAGCTGACGGCACTGGCACCTCTCACTGCAAATATTTTGCATCTGTTTGGATTGTGATCAAAGTTTGGAGGCTSAGAGGAGGGTGGGAAAACTTCTTCAACTTCAGGGAGGGTGTGGGTGACTGGCTGTGGATGGGAGGCAGTAATATTGTGTAGGCAACACAATCTATCCTATCCAGATAACTCCATCAGGGAATGTAAAGCTTTTTAGCTAACTGTGCTGACAAAAATAAATACATTTTTATACTACTGGAATTACTCTAGGATCCTCTCTTCATGGGTGGTAGCAGTGGGTGAAACAGAAGATCTCCAAAATGAAATTCTTTGGTATGATCAGGTGTCAATGTCAGCTCATGTGCATTTGAAAAGGCAGGATTTGGGGTGTGGAAACTCAGTAAAACTCCTCTGCCAAACCCCAATGTCCTCACTGGGAGGAACATCAGTGTGGTTTGGAGTTCAGTCCCAAAAGTCCTTCTGCAATTTTGGAAGCTGCCTTGATCAWATCCTGAATGCACAAGGGCAGTGAGGGGAAGGGGTTATCTGTAAATAAAAGTTATTTAAGCCTCATCTTAAGATACATTTCAATCCAGGATTGCACCACTCCAATAAAATTCAGGTATACAGCTGAAACTTCGCCTTCCTCGGGCAATTTTTAGGGTGTTACAGATCCTTTTTCACTTCAGTTCTTTACATGACTGGCATAACTCCATGATGAATCCAGGTTGAATTCTGGGTTTTCAGTTCAGTCCTCACCTCTGGAAGACTGAAGGGTCAGTGTGAGATGAGTGAGGACAATGTCTGAAATGCAGGGACTGCTTTACAGAAGCTGCATTACCATGAAAACACACAAAACCAGAGCTGCTATTTGGAGAGCCCCAGGCTGACAAGAAAGACAGCTGAAAATCTGATCTGAGAAGGCCAAAATCATCCTGGTGGGTTACAGAAAACCCAGCTTCTCTGAGCCATACCTGGTTTGGGGATACCCTGGGCTGGGCTGGCAGGGGAGGATGCTCTCTGCTCCATCCCTTCCAGCGTGCTCAGCTCAAAGCATTTCACAGCAATCTAACAGACAACCCTTAATAAATTATCAGCCCACTGCATCATCTGGGGCCGCAGCACTGCTTCARCAACCTGTTGCTCCTCTGATAAGATTCTTCAGAAATAATAAGTGTGGGCAGGTACATGAAGAGAGGAAATTGGTGGTAGAAAAAGTATTTCATTTGCTTTTCAATCAGCATGTGGGGGGAAAAAAWTGAGCTGGGAAGGTGATCCAAAGGACTCCTGAGTTGGTATGAGATTCACACACAGCAGGGCAATCAGGAATGTGGAAACATCGGGTTCAGAGGGCTCGATCCCATGTGGGAGGCAAACGCTACCTTTTCCTTCAGGGAGCCAAAAAAAATGACGTGTGCCAGCATGTGAGTCCTTGCAGACAGGCTCGCYGTGCTGGGGCTGTTCAGTAAGGRSAAGACGGGAGAAAACGGGAAAAAGATAAATAAATTAAATAAAAAAGATTGCTGGGAGCAGCTCTCCACGTTGAGAGGAGCAGGGAGGTGGCAGTCCTGAGCCAAGGCTCGTCCTCTGGCACATCCACACGCTGCTCTTTGCATATTCCTCCGTCGTACAGAACGCCTCTTGATGCACAAATTGCAGGGATTATTTTCTCTTAACTGCTAATGGGTTTAGAGGCTGTAACTGGGGGCAGTGCTTGGTGATTTAGTGCCTGAGGGGAAGGTACCTGTATGGGGGATGAACTTTTTTCTGTGGGCACACAGAGATATGGAAGGAATAAAGGTAAAGAGGGAGATCGCTGACCAGTTCCCCACTTTTCWGTGCTGTGGAAAGTTTAAGAGCTCTGGAGCACTTTTCAGTCAATGCAAGCAAGACAAGATTTCTTCATTTATCAATARATCAACCGCATTCCATCTCCTTTTGCAACATTTGTGATAAAACCAGGGCTCACTTAACAGCTGTAGAAGAAAAGATTTCACTCTATATTATAAAGAAAAACCAAAGATTAAAACAATTTACTAATTATGACTGGTGCTGTGCTGAGCTGTGCCCTGAAATTTTAACTTTTAAACTCCCTGTCTGACAATTTCCCCCATTTATTTTAAGTATGAGTTTAATCAGGATATTTATCAGCCTTGCACTAGGGCATTAGTGGTTGATTTATTTAGCAATGCATGTATTTATTTACATTTTAGCTTCCAAGTGAGTCATTCTTCTGACTTTGCAGTCAAAGGTTAAACAGTTTGATTCGTCCTGGGGCAGGCACAAAACGTGGAATAAACAAGTACAGGGAAAGTGCAGACCGTAAGGGCAGGATTAACTCTGCATTTACACCCCCAGAAGGCAACACTCATTCTGTGTTGCAAAACCAGTCTGCACAGTAACATAATTTTTGTACCCCCAGATAAGCAAATTACATATTGTAATTCTTGTTTCAGAGTAAGAAAAGAAATATGTGTGAAATTCGACTGGAAAACCAAAGGTAAGAGAAGGRAATAGTGGCTGGGAACCCTCGGGAATGTGAAGTTGTGTCCAGAATAWGGAGAGGAAATAAACTCGCCATCAGATATACTGTGATTGTTTATTTTCTCAGGCCTCTGCAGTCCATGTCCCGGTGTGTGGAGAGCATTCTTGGGATCTTTTCACACATTTTGGGCTGTGAGGAGCTGTGTTGGGCCAGCAGCAGCGAGTGCTGACAGCAGCGCGTGTTCGGCCACCTCCACCATGCAGCAGCACCGAGACGCCTCCTCCTCACTCGAGCACATCTCACTGTCCTGCTCAGCTCCCTGCTGTCCTGTCCCCCTGCTCCTCCCAGCTGAGATATAGCAGGGATTTTGTTTAAAAGATCACAGGGCCCATTTAAGGTTCCCTACAYGAGTGGGGCAGCTGGAGGAACCCCTGAACCCAAGGCAGGGAAGCAGCTCCACGCTGCCTCAGCCCTGCCCTGCTCCCGCAGGGATCTCCCTCTCACTTCAAGTGCCAGGGCAGGGAGAGGGCAGTGAACACCCAAGGACCATGTTCCCATCATTTTCTCCTCCATCTGGTGCTGCCCTGGCTGATCCTGTGTGTTCAGTGCTGGGGGTATCAGAGGGCAGAGGCGTGAGTCCAAGTGCTGAGGGTCAGCTTTTGCTGCCAGCCCAGATGAACTTGGTGATCTTAGAGTTTTTTTCCAGCCTTAGTGGTTCTATGATAGCTCTGCTGTCCCCCAAATCTTAGCTTGTTGACCACCTCACTCCTCCAGATTTTGGCTGCAGGTTTGGGAAAGAGGATAGGTGCTCTCCAWAAGAGAAATGGGAATCAATCCAGAGCTGCGCAGGCAGGAAGGGAGAATGGAACTCCTGAGCTCCTGCCTGGCACTGCTGCATCATGATGATAATGGTTCCCTTTGGGAATACATCAAGGTCCATTTATCAATGTTTGCTGAGCACTTTGGGATCCTCGAAAAAGGTGCTCTGAGGCTTGTGATTAATGGCCTTCCTCACACCGGGAYGTGGTGTCAAACATGTTCCTATTCTGAGGTTCTAGAAATAAACCTCAATACTTTGTTAATTTGGAATAATTTTGGAATTCTTTTACTTGATATATGCATATATTCTTCAATATAGTTGCAGTAATTAACTATTAGCTAATATGTATATCTTTTTTCTCTGTGTCTAATTTGTTTCTAATTAACACAGATAAAGGATTGTATTCCTTATTAGTGCAGATGGTTACTTATTTCTACTTGTATAATTACAGTCATGTCCTGGCTTTGATCTGGATCCTGCTCTGTTGGATAAAAGGTGAAGAGGTAAAGCACAAACACAAGTCCTTGTCACTGATCTCCTGTGCACAGAATTCATTGCTTTGAAGGGACAGTTTTTCTGTTAATATCACCTTTTTGGGATGTGTGTGACTGAGCAGAATTGCAGAATCACAGAATGGTTTKGGTTGGGAGGGACCTTACAGSTCATSTGGTTCTATTTCCTTGCCATGGACAGGGACACCTTCCACTAGCCCAGACATGGTGGCAGTGGCCCATCCTCTCTGGGAGCTGRGGATTTTGAAACCAGCCAAGAAAATGAGGGTTCTGTGGGTCTGGGCCCCTCCAGGCATTTATCAGCCYAGCTGGGCAGATACAAGGATCAAGCCCTGCCCAGAATGGATTGCAAATTATTTTCTTAATTCATTCTTCCCTTTAGGAGCCCAGTTTCAATCCCTTTAGGAGCCCAGTCACCTCTCCATGTTGGGGCTGAGCCCAGCTGCAGGGATGAGCTCTGGATGCTAATGGGGACACCCAGGCAGCTCCAGCTCCTGCTCCCTCCCTCAGACCCACAGGGAGGAGCGAGGGGGGAGCAGCCACAAYTGACAGCCGATGAAAAAATTCCAAATGAGAAAATTACCCAAGGAATYTGGAGTGGCCATGTGCGTGATACTGGGCTGGGAAGCTGATAGCAGCATCAGCAGGGACTGATTTCACCAGACACAATGGATGCACCCAGGTGTAAATCAGGAATAACCTCCCCAGTATAGAGGGGAAATCAGTCTTGGCCAGCACTGGAAAGGATGTGCTGAGTGACAGAYGTCCCTCGCTTTCAGTCCTCTAAAGATCATTTTGCATTATATTGCAACTCCTTTCACAAGGGAGAAAAGAAAAGGCCTCCCTGATTTTCTTGAAGGGACTCAGAGATAAAGACTGATCGCATTACGCAGTAATTGGACCTTCATATCTATAATTGCATTGATTTCTCCTAAGTTTCAGGCATTGACTCCGGTGAGTGAGAGAGCATTGCAGCAGGGCACGGCTGCCAAGAATCTCCTGCATTTGGGAGGTGTCAGGCTGGGAGGCTCACCGTAGTTTGGTAACTGGCATTGCAAATTGCTTTATGAACAGTTAAATGCATTTAAGAGGGTAATAATTTCAGCTCCTACCATTCAATTTGTTGCAGTTGTGCAGAAGCGTATCTAAAAACTTCCAGGGTGAAGGGAGGCAGGGGAAGGAGGGGAAAGAAGAAAGGAAAGCAAAGGGAGGGAGGCATTGCAAGGGGGTGGAAAACCTAATTGTTTTAATCATGCTTGATATTACACTGTGAAATTATAATTAACTTAAGAAGTCAGTCAAAACCAGTTAATAACTGCGGTGCAACGTGGCTGATTTGAAGGGCTGCGAGGAGGGGAGAGGAGCCGATGGCAGCGAAGCTGCTGGGCTTGACCCTGGCAAGATAAAGCAGTGCAGGGGCCCCCCAGGCAGCTCTGCAGAGGTTCTGCACAAGCAGGGAGCAGCACACAGCAGCTGCAAAGCCCCTGTCATGAGTGCTTAGTCCCTCCAACACTCCTGATGGCCGATTGGGAAGCCCTCTCCAAGGAGGGTGGATCATTAGTGAGCTTCCCAGCACATGGAGAGGAGAAACTGAGGCAGAGAGAGACAGAAAATGATTTATGACATGTCAGCAGACCACTTCCAGAGTCAGGGAAAGAGAGGGCAGCTGACAGGAGGAAGGATCAGGCCTGCCTTTCAGCCTGTGCTTATATGGTACTTAAGCAGAGCCTCTGGAGAGTACTCTGTTCTTTCAACATCCCTTTTCTTTTGCTCACAGGAGGGGAAATCTTTTCCAGTGATTCTATTGCARCCAGAAGAAATGCAGCCCTTAAAGTGATTTGCACAAATGTGTAAATCTCAATCTTCTCCAGCCACGTAGCTTTATTAAAATRTCYRGGAAAGAGGCAAGTGGGAGCAGAGKTAGGGCYGTGCATTCATTGCCTGAATGCTGTGTRTGAATAGGTGTGACAAGGGTTAATGAGCAAGCAAGCTGGGATAATGAGAGTGTCCTGATGGTATTAATATCCCAAAATACAAATAGAGGTGTGTGGATAGTGCTGGACCCTGTGGGAGGCTGATAGTGATAAGGGCAGTGACACTGCAACCAGCTACAGGGACTGTAACAGAAATATTTGCTGCTGGGAAGGTGCACCCAGGGAGGCTCTGTGTGTCTGTGTGTGTCAGATATTGCTGTCACTGGCTGCTGTAGCAGGACAGCAGTGCTCATATTTACAATCTGGAGGATATATTGGGAGTGCTGGGTGGTGGCTAGATATCAGCATGGACAGAAAAACAGGAGAGGAGCATGGAATAGGTCTGAAATCTCTTCTTAGGAGATGTGCATGGAGTGCCTGCAGCTGATTTGTGAGTAGCTTTTACCACAAAGTGCTGTAGAAGAGGAAGAGATGTCATGAAATGGGAGCAGTTTGGCAAGTTTTGGGTCTTTCTTGCTGCCAGGTTGGGTGAAGTAAAGCACACAGGGAGCTGGGAGTGCTGTGAGTGTCCCTGTCCCCTYGGACTGTGGGCTTTGGCCAGGGATGGACATCGGAGCAGCACAGCTGGGGACAGAACTGTGCCCTGCCAGCCCTGTCCTCACAGTGAGCTTGTAGGGAGGGGATGAGGAGCTTGTGGCCATAAAATGTGCAAATATGGCACAAACACAAGGTCAGGGTGTTCTGGGTTGTGCTCAGATTAACTTTCCTCATGTTGTACTTCAATGCCTCTCCTGGAGGTGATGTCCTGGGGAATGGAGTGACTGGCCAGGCTGGGCTGAGCCCCCTCAGTGCTCACCAGACACCCTGAACCCACATTTCCCATTAACCTCAAACCCAGGAATAGAACATTGGCTCACAGGATCTTTTTGGTGACAACCAGTCCATGCTCCCCTGCATTCTTCTGTGACAAGTGTAAAGGGTTTGGGGGCTTCATGACCACTGCAGCATGGAACCAGCTCCAGCAGAGCAGATCTGCAGCAGGGCCAGAAGATTGACAAAACCAAGTGATTTTGGATGAAGCAGGGGCAATTCCATGGCCAAAGCACCTGGCCCTGATTTTACCATCCATAGCTCCTRCTCTGGGGCACCCATGGAGTGAAAGCCCTCGCTGACAGGTGGGGAAAGGTCTTCAGATTGTGTTAAGAGCTGGTGAAGTTCTGTCTCCCTGGAATATCTACAGCAAGTTTTGGCCTTGCTGCTCAACTGCTGAAGAGGGGTGGAGTGGATTGCTTTGTGTTTCATTGTCACCTTTGGAAAATATTGCAAATCATAGCTAATCTATTAACTTAGAAAACATCCACAACTGGAAATTTCCTTGGGARACATTCATCTGCCCACCTCCATCCTACAATTGCTTTGGTTARGAACCACTGGTGAAAAGACCTGACTGAAATCAGAAGCTTTAAAAACATTAAAGGGTTTCTTCTTCATCCTGTCTTTTTTTTTTTTTTTTTAAATTTTATTCACCATCAGTATTTCTGTGACAACTCAGCCCAGGCAGCCCCGGGGGACAGGACAGAGAGACGAGGAGTGGAAGTGCCCTTTGACTAAGCGGGCATTAAATGTTGGCTAACAACCGAGAGACACCGTGAGACTGCAGAGGGGGGAAAGTTAAAAAGAAAGAAAGAAGAGCTTTTCAATATGAGCATTCATGTAGTTTTGACAGGAGCAATTTATCATGGCTATGAAAGGCGGCTCTGCCCCCAGCGCTGAAAGCCAGCCTGGTTAAACTTTTACCTGCCCCTCTGAAAAGGGAGCTGTGCCGCAGCCGGGAGGGCCCTGCTCCCTGCTCCGGTGATGCATCTTTCCGGGGGGCTGGGGGAGGGAAGGGAGGTGCTTCCCAAACAGCTTGTGCCCATCTGTTCTGCACAGAAAAGGAATCCTGACAAGGAAGGGGGAGGGAGCGTGTGAGCCTGCAAGCTGGGGGCTTCCGGATGGCCGCTCTGCGCTGGGAATGCGGCCATGGGATGGGAGCAAGGCTGGCAGCTGCCCACCAGGAGATGCTGTAATTTGGGATATTTTGACCCCGCATTAGCTGCCCTGGAAGTATGAGGGTCTGTGGAGCAATGCTCCCAGGCTGGACAGCGAGGTGACCTGACATTTTGGGATGGGCAGCAGGGGARGGGGAGAAGAGGAMAGMGCAGTGCTGAGGTGCAGGACACAGYGAGAGCTGGTGTTGGCATCCCTAGAAACTGTTTGTAAGAAAAAGGAGAGATTATGATGAGGAAACAATCAACAATCTCACCCCCCCCCACGCCAACAATATTCAGCTGAGATATTCTTTTGTCCCATGGTTTGTCCCAGGGAAAGGTGTTGGTTCTGCACCGGTTCATGGCAGGCAGGAGCCCAGGCTGGCCAGGATCCTGTGCATGGGCTGATTTTTGCCATCCTCCCGCATGGATTGACGGTTTCCTGAAAAAGAATTTTCTGCTGAGTATAATGATCCATCTAAATTAAAGCATTCCACCACAAAGTGTGGATGTCATTGAAATTTTCAATGGAATGGTTAACAACTTCCACAGCCGCGCTTCTTTTCCAATAACTGGCTGGTATTAGGCTAAATTGTATTGTATTTTCAATATTTTACATGCTAAAATTATGCTATTAAAATGACTGTATTTTACATTGTGTGAAAGAAGCCAACCAATATGATAATAAAACTTTTTCTTACCCATCAGAAACGTCAGGATTTCCTGTTTCCCCCTGCAACCATTTCAAATTAAAGCTTTTTTTTTTTTTTTTTTTTTTTTTTTTTTTTTTTTTTTTTTTTTTTTTTTACTCAGCAATTTGATTTCTCTCTAGACCTAAGAGAGAAAGTGTGAGATACAACTTTGAGACAGCTCAAAGAAACACAACTTTTTCTAAGGACTTTTCTGAGAGCCCTCATGCCATGGACAGTGACCACATAGAGCTGGAAGCAGAAGGGGCATTAAGTGTACAGATATTCCCACCAGGCTTTTCATGTCATTAACTGGTGATCTTCTGACTCTGAAATAACATTTTTTCCCCCTCACATTTCTTATTTCATTATCCCCAGCTCAATACACATCAGCGCAGGATGAGGCAAACTACTTAGATATATCAGGAATTATTTAAATTAGGGAGAGATGTATGGGTAGTTAAATACTTGGTCTTCTATTCTACCCTAATTAYGTATCAAATTACACTCAAATTATACCCAAAAATAGATATAGGGAGGTAGCCCTGAAATCTCTGGGAGATATCAGTGGGAGAAAGGTGAAATGAAGCAGGTGTTGCGAGTAGATCTGAACTAATGCAATATGAAAACCGTGCAGGACCATCATTTTCCATTGTGTCCTGTTATTACCAACATTTGCTTAAAATTTCTTTGCAAACAAGACCTGGTAATGAATGAGTGTTCTCCGGGCCTGGAGGAAGCAGTTTATTTTACTAATGCGAGAGAATTTTGCTCTTGATTTTAATGCTGTTCTGATTCTCATTTGTCTTTGTGACAACGAGAATGTTCCGGTAATGGAGCAGGTTTGTCACACTGTCCAGCCACTGGGGAGGTGGTGGGACGGTGCCTCTTGAACTGGAAAGAGCTCAGGCTGCTTTCCTGGATGTTGCTTTTGTGGCAGTGCTGTAAATCTGCACTGTCCCTGGCACATTGCATGGCTTAAGCCAAGCTGTTGCTACACCCTGATTTACTTGGTAAAATGGTTTTCMTACACTCAAACTGCTTCCTAGAGGATTACAAAACTAACTGAGCTCTCAAAAGTATTGCCCCGGCTGCATTTTCTTTTTTTGTAATCCTCTCTGGATGGTGGACGAAAGCAGGAGGTGTGCACAGCGTGGTTTGGAGAGTGTCCAGAGCCCATGGCCACAACCCCACTGTCCAGAAGGGCTGAGTGTCCTCAGTTCTCTGGGAAAGGACACAAAAGTGCTCTTGCACAGCATCCAAAGGTGTCCCTGCAGCCAGCAGTTGTACCTGGCCCATGTCCTGGCTCTTTACCTGCAGGCTGAGTTGAGACACCCACCTACTTCTCATCTGGAGAGATATTTCTGGCATCAGCTTTGGAAAAGGCAGCAGATGGTCCCTGGARCCAGGTGTCAATCCAGGAGAAATGAGCAGCAAACTCTGCAGCTGAGGGGAACAGCATCGTTCTGTTCCTTCTGTAAGAGGAAAAACCTTCTGCAGCTTGAAATAAAAACCCAAACAACCYTCCAGACCTGCCAGCATATTTATGGTCTTTGCAGAGCTCAGCATCCAACATCCCCACCGTTGGGATGTCAAGAATATCTCAGTAACAACAGGTCTGTGAGAGAGATGAGCAGATTCTCACCTCCAGTCTGAGCTGTCCCTCCCCATCAGCTGCTGCTGGAGACACAGGTAAATATATCACAAATGGGGGGATGGTCCCTACATCTTTATTGCTTCTGGATCCAGCACTGGGAGGAAGCAGAGAGTGGCCCATAAATAGCAGCTGCTCCTCCCTTGGCTGAGGCTCCAGCAGGRCAGATCTCAGCACACAGTGGGACATGTCCAGACACTCGTTTGCCACCTTGACAGCAGCACAAACTGGCTCCTGGGTGCTGATAGAGCCCACAGCCATGGGCTGCAGGGCATTGCTCTGGAGCAGGAGGAGATTCAGCATTGATTTTAGACTGCACAAATCTCTGCTGAGAGCAGCAGAGGCAGAACTGACAGCGTGGCACACAGGGAAGCACTGCAGGACCTGTGGAGATCCTTTCCAGGTTATTTTCTGTGAATCTGTGAGTCTACTCAGAATGCAGCTATTCATTGGGTTCGGTTCCAAACTCTTAGGAAGAGGTGGTGATGGAGCAGCCTAGGGACTGAAATTCAAGCTGCACTCTGGAGTGAGGACAGGCCACAGGGAGACTGGCTGGGGAGCATCTCCAGCATGCCACTCACTAGTRCAGATTTAAAAACACTATTTTTCCACAAAGAAGCCAAAATCCCATTTATGAAGCATTGTAGACAGCAAGGCTCAAGTCCTCCAGGGCATCAGACTACCTGTAGGAATAATATCCAAAATAAAGGCAGCTGWTCACTTTGATCTCAGAAATATTCAGGAAGGAGAGCTGATTCACATTGCTGAGGCTGATTCAGAGCTGGAAGMACTCTGGATCTCCCTGAATCTGTTTTTCYTTCAATTGTGTAAGCACTCAGGGAGATCAGCCCATTTGGGGATGGACWGTGACCTGACCTCCTGGGAAGCTCCAYGGGGAAGCCAGAGGAGCTCAAAGASAGCTGAAGTCCTCTACCCCACATTGCCCCTGAAAAGAGAGCAGCAGAAAGGACAAAGATCCCTAAAGCAATCCAGAAAACCCATGCCCTATTTCCAGCATTTCTTTCATAGGATAATTGCCACTAATCAGAAGTAAATATGCATACATATATTTATACATTCCTGTGCAAATTATATATTTACATGGAACTGACGGACTCAGACATCACCATTTTTCATGTCATTATGGAGCAGCTCAGTTAGCAAATGCTAATAAATATTTGGCTTTTGCAAATGAAACATTTTTTATGTGCTGCTCCAACAGGCAGGGTAAGAAAAGCCTGCTGGCAGGAAACAYGCCTTGCCTTGGCTTTTTAATCTGCCTCCCATTGGGCTCTACTGTTTGTGGGTGTAGGACAARCAGCAGTGGTGTGGTGTAGATATTCTGATCAAAGCCAGGTTTATTGGTGGTTCCACTCTGCACTAACATGAAAAAGATCACAATTGCATGAGCTTATTGATGGGTAGAGCAGTAACTTTGGACATTCTGGCACATAAAAAATACCAACCTGAAATTGGGCTGATCAGCTGTGCCACACTTCTCTTGGTGGGAAGGCCTGAAATGAGCRCAGTGAGGTCATATTTCACTCTGTGTCTTTTTGTTTGTTTATTTTGCACATGGCTCCTGGTCCATCTGCAGCAGCTTGTGGCTTGACATTTGAAATTCAACCTCTAAGTGGCAGTGGCTGGGTTGATCGGATACTTAGGTCACATACGACAACTTTATTTTCTTGTTGGACGCACTTGGCTTCTAGAMTTAGAGGCTTGCTTGGCCCACATAGCTCCATTTTTATTTTTAGCATTCACCAGTAAAATTTTAGGATGGGAAGTCCAGCTTTTGTTGTGTTTGTACAGCGCTCAGCAAAGTGTCCTAATATGGCCCAGGCTAATTTTTTGGGGCTCTAATACTGAAAGGAAACAGCTAAYATAATGGTTCTTTGTATATTATTTTAAAATACCTGATTAAGAAGAAGAGGGATGTGAATTCAAGCTGTAGCAAATTTGTTTAAAATATAAATTTTTCATAAAAACTCATTTTCTTTCCTAACAGAGTGTTTTTCTAGCCCCTGCTATTTGTCCTTSTGCTGTGCCTGTCTCTCTCTCACACCAAGCAGCAGCAGGATCTGGACATGTGCACCATAACCTGACATGCCAGGCCTGACTTTTCACACTGATGTCCCTCTGAACACCACAGAGGAACTGCTCCAGAGGGGAAGGGAAAAAAAAATCTATTTGCATCCAATCGACTGAGCTCTTTAAGTGCTGAAACTAGTAGACCAAATGAGTTTATTAGATTATCATTGCGGAAGTTAATAAAGAATTAATTTCTCTTCATGTGACATCCAAAGGCAGTTATTTCAGTGGCCTGTCCATTTACACAAAGCCAAGTATTTGTCAAGTGTCAAACTCAATTCCCATGACCCAGGCCTCCTCAATAATTCTGGATTAGGAATACCCTTAAATGACATTACAAAAATTTTATTCCAAGATGCATTGAGCTCCTGGGACTACTCAGGAATTTCAGGTTAGTGAAGGTTATGGAGTCAGCAAAAGCTTGTTGGATATAAGATCTGGAATGGAAGGATACGGTGTACAATGTTTTTGTGGCAGTGAAAAGAAGCATGAAAGAAGGAAAAAGCCGATTTCCAAAAGGGRATCTCCTATTCTCTTTCTCTCCCCTGGAAATAATGCAAAGAGGGTTTATCTGAATTGCAAAGTAAGTGGCCAGTGTGATCTCCAGCACAGGAAATGCTGCAGTGCTGCTGTGGAAAGAACAGCGTGGGTGCTGGAGGGGGAGGAGGAGGGGGCAGAATTGAGCCATCAGCTGCTGCTCTGGGAATTCAGAGCTATAAAACGTCTTCATTCAGAGAAGGAGTCGAGAGTTTTGCACATTCCCGACTACCAAGTCAGACAGAACATGAAAGAAAGAGGAATCTCTTTTATGTTTTCCTGTTCTCATTAGATTTAGACTGGAGATAAACTAGACAGAGACTAGGTATAGGGATAGTCTGGATATAAGGATAATCAGAAGGTGAGGTGGAAGATATCCCAAYAGATAGATCAGATACAAGGAAGTAATTTTTTTTACAGTGAGCTTGATGGAACACTGGAACAGATTTCCCAGAAAGGCTGTGGATGCYCCARCCCTGGGAACATTCAAGGTCAGATTGAGTGAGGCTCTGGGCAGTCTGGTCTGGTGGGAGAAGTTCTATAATTSTGTGATTACCTCTGCTGACCAGATACACAGAGCATGCAGAGTGGACACACAGGCTCCTGTCATTCCTCTAAAAGGGAATTGGTGTAACATGGGACTTAGATTCCAGGTAAAGGATGATAAAAAGAAAAAAAAATCCATTTGCATCACTCGAGCCATCAGAAAAAGAGAATCCTTTTGCATACATTGACTTTATTGTATTTCAAGGTTATATGAAAATGGAAAGCTGGATGGTAATCAGTAGGAAGAGGTGCTGAGCACTGGACCCCTTCGGTTGGGATAATGCACCTTTAAAATRTAAACAGACAGTCTCAAGCATTGTTTTAATCATCAGTAATTTTTTGTYTGAAGGAGTCACTCCATCATCTCTACAAATGAATTTCCCTCCCTCCCCTCCATCTCCTCCACTTCTCCTTAYTGCCAGGACACTGTGAGTGCTTCCACCCAACCTTCTGATTAACACTGGAATAAATCTGCCWGAGAGTCGGGGTACAGGACCTTCAKCTGGAAATCTGTGCCTGCAACTTTCTGCCTGTGGGGAAAACAAGGACCTGACAGTTTATTTCTTCCAGTTCCAGAGCGGTGTCTTCTTCAGTGATGTGTAGATTGCTGTGAGCAGACCTTGGGAACAAGGGTGGGCATTTCCCATCCTTGTTCTTGGGAAATAACTGTCTAATAACTCACTGCCCAGCAAGGCTTGTGTGGCTCTGAGTGTGAGACCTRAATTCATCTCATCTACCCTTATGGTCTGAAAAATCTTGAGAGTGTAATGTTTTTTAATGCTGAGAAGTTAAGTGACTAATCCAAGCTTACAGTCTAGACTTCCTCAGCTGCCCTGGGAAAAAGGCAAGGTTCTCCACAAACTGATTCATCTGCCCTAAAATTCTTGCCCCAGACAGAAAGGATGAATCCTCCTTCAGAGGTGCCCATTTCTGATCCTGATTACAGAAGAAACTGCAGCTGCCAACTTAGACAAAGTGCCCAGCCTGGACATGTTATGTGGGGTGGGTTGATCCTGCTCAAAGGAGCTTGGCCATGTGAGTAAGACTGACCTAAATCTTCCCTGTCAAAAACTTATTGTCTCACAACGATCTTAAGTGAAACAGAAAAGGAAAGAAAACTCAGGCAAGATATTCATAAACATTTGAAACAAAAATTTAAGTGACCATGCAAATCTCATTATTAATTAGTGCTGGGTTTGCTGTATGTTTGTGATTAAAATGAAGCATGTGCTTGATTGCTTTGATGAACTAGGATGAACAACAGTGTTTCTTACCACCTTCAAAGCTGTTCATAGCTGTGTGAGTACCTGAGATCTGTAAGKTGCTTTTCTCCCAGTGGAGAAGACTTCTGGGTTGTTTAAGATTGTTTGAAAAAGTCAGTGTTAGGAGCTGCAATGCAATCTGTGATTTGAAATTATTCAGAATCTGGACAGACTGGCATTCTCAAGATTTTCTGTACAAATAAAAAAATACCTTCTTAATTTCTGTATGCAGGAATTGTGATGGCAGCAGTTTCTCCAAAATCAAATCTGGAATAGGTGCTTATTTGAATGAGGAGCCTGTGACAGCTCACCATCAGGACTAAAGAAACAGCAAACTAGAAATGGCTCCAGTCTTTGGGATCTTCACCACCTCCTCCCCTCTCTTCTGCCCAGATTAGCCCGAGTGGGTAACATGGAATGAAAACACACTCCCTGCAGTGAAAGGCACTGCAAAGCTAATTTTTCAATAAATATTTGCCATTCAAGTATCTTGGAATTGAGAAAGTGGATGGCAAAATTTGACACAAACTGTTGTGACAACGAACTGTTATGGCATTTTTGAAATCCTCTTGTTGGAGGCGTTGTGCCTTCAAAATTTAACCTGTTAAATGATGTTACACACCTCAAACTTCCCTCCCCTTGGTGAAATCCCAGGCTGTGAACCCTTGGGCAGCCCCTGAGCTCCACCTGAGCTTCGTTCTGGGTGACCTGAGCCTGGTGGGTCACTCATGGAGAGGGAGATGGGTGCCCTGGAGTGTTTCTGCCRTGCCCTCTGTCCTTGGCACAGCCCCTGGGCTGGGTGATGAAAGCTTTGCACAGCAGCTGGACTTGGGTTGAGTTTACTCAGCTCAGCTCAGTGTCCCAGAGTGCTCTGACATCACAGGGACACAAAGGCCAGGGTGAGGACACTGATATGGAAACAGGGGTTGTGCATGAGGAAAAGGGTTTGGAGCAGCAATGCTTTCCTTTCTGAGGCTGATTGCCACTGGAAATGCAGCTGTTCTGGAGGCACACATTTCCAGACAGAAACTGGGATCTGAGGTATAACCTTTTCCTTTCTCTCAGGGGAGTCTCAAGAGGTGACTTTGATTTAGAGCTTGGCCAGCCTCCTCCTATTGAAAGTCCTTAAATAATCCACATTTCTTTCTTTTCTTAGCAGAAAATCTTGCCTTTTACAGCTGACCGAGATGTGGAGGCAGCACAAATTCTGAAATTCCTCCCAGCCAGGAGCCTCCAGCATGAAAGTGTGGTTTGGAGTCTTGGGGTTGGAAATTAGCCTCAGGGTTTGCTTTGCTGCCTTTGGCTATTAAAGCCCAGACAGAGCCCTGGCAATAATTCTGGTCAGTGTTTGTGAGGGCATTCACATTGACCACTAATGGTCATAGTGATGATCAGGAGCAGGGCTCTCTTGTTGGGCTGGAGCATCTAAAACACCTATCTGGATAACCAGAGACAAAACTACTTCCTAGCACCACAGGAGCTCATTTTTTGCTTCATTTTCCCCCCTTTTCATGCTGCTTGCTGCTGGATTTGAATACTGTGTCCCTCATCATCCTCCTCCATCCTCCTGGTGGGGCAGCAGGGATGGGGTGAGCYGGGAGCTGTCAGGAGAGTGATGCCCGTGGGAGAAGGAGGGGCAGCTGCTGTTCCCAAGCCAGAGAGCTGGCTGACACAGCTGGGGACAGGTTAAACTTTAACCAGCTGGGCTCCAACCCTTCCCAGCTCCTGCAGGCGCCTGCAGTGCCAAAGCAGAGCTCGAGCAAGGAAGACACAGAGCTGCTGGATGGTGTGAGGGTGAGAACAAGRAGGAGATGCTTTTCCAAATCTTTCCCCCTCTCCTGCTGGGATGCTGCCTGGTGGGACAGRGCAGGGTTTCTGCCCCATCCTGCCTGCCTGGGTGTGCCTTGGTGCAGAGCTTCCTTGGGGAATGGCTTTGTCCCTGGGTGGTTTCTCGCCCTCCTGTCTCGGGAAGCTGCAGGACCCTGATGAATGACTCCCATATCCTGATCAAAAAGTCTCCTTAACAGTTTTAGTGTGTTTGTGTCCCTCTAGTTAAGATAAATTAGACAGGCTAATGAGACTGATTAGTCTTTAGCTGCGACCCTTGGCCTTTAGGATGTACTTTGAGCTAATAGAGAGAAAGGGGATTATGGGCTGTGATAATGTGCTTGTGTTGGCCTTTTAAAGGAAAACACATTTATTGCTACTTAGAGGAAATTGATCTAACTGTGCTGGAAGCATTTCTATGGACTGAATATGGAATTTTTATTAAGTAGGTGACTCAGGTTCAGCCAAGATTGCCAGGTTGGAAATGGGCAGGAGATATTTTAGGAAGATCCCACCTGCTGGCTGCCTCTCCAGCTGATAACAAGTTTCACTCATCCCGACTGTGATCTGCTGCTCTGCATGTCATCTGTGGAGCTCTAGGAACTTGCTCTGCAATCCCCAAGTCTCCTGGCTCAGGTCCAAGCTAACAAATCATCAAAGACAACCAGTTGTGTTTGCGTGTTTACTAAGGGTTCAACTGTTTGATTCCCTTCTCTGTCTGCAAAGCCAAATGGTTCCCCGAGTTACTGGGACCCCGAGGCAAACAATGAACCATCACACAGCCAGTTCAGAGCACAGCAGGGTGCTCTGGGGCCCAATCCTGCCCTCAGGATAAGGTTTGATCCCATTGCCTAAAGCCTCACATTTTCTGCTTTGTGCACAAYAGGAGCAGTTGTGTTCCTCAAAGTTTTCTCTGATAATATCAGCTGGATTTATAAAAAATACTTTTCTTCCTGCAAGTCCTTATGGGCTCATGGTCTACGTGGGTCTGTTCCTCTCTTCAAATATTTTTGGAGGGTTTAATTGGTTTCCAGCAAGCTTTGAACAAGTACTGTCCCATATCCCCTCTGACAAGTCCCAGGTTTGGGTTTGTGTGGTGAATTTGTAAAATCCTTTGTGCATCCTCACTGAGGAGGATGCAAAATACAGCCGCACCACCACAGTGGTGTTCTGGACAGTGGGAACAGCAGGGAGACCAAGCCAAGGTCAACCCAAACATCACATCTCAGGCAAAGCTCACAGAGGAAATGTCCTGGGAGCTTGGGCTCCCAGCGCTGACGCCCTGCTTGCTGTGCAGCTGGACCACAGCTGATTTTTGTAAATGCTGTTTGACATCACTCACATCTCATATCCCCCCTCCATTGGCTGAGGAGGCTGAGCTGGCTGTCTGGTTTCCCAAAGCTTCATCTCTCAGTCACTGGAAGGTGTTCTYTGTCCATCTGACTCTTGAGGGAACCAAAGGGGATTAGGGCTGCAACTTCCTGGGCAGTCTCTTGCCCCTCCTGATGTCCCAGAATTTTTTCTCCATTTCAGTGGAGCAGTGACTGAGCACTTCCATTCATGTAAAATCACAAAAGGGCTCTGGGCAAGTTGCAGCTTGTAACCCAAATGAACCCGCATGAAAAAAAATCTGATTTATTATATGCAGTGATATCCCCTCTGACATCACCTTGTCATTAATCAGRGTGATCCTTGACACTTTCTATATTCAAGCACGGTGCAGTAAATAGTCTTATCACTCTTTTACAGCCATCACAACCGAGGTCTGACTCACACAAGGTCAAAGTGGATCCATGGGACTGGGAGCCCTGGAGCTGCCACCTTCCCCACCCCTGCACCAGTCCCTCTTTTCTGAGGGGTGATACAGCTGATCAAAGGTTTCAGCCACAGCCCTGCAGTCCTGGGAGGGCTCCYCAGCAGCCACAAATCACTTTATAATGCTTTGTCACATGTGATAAGTCCTGTACTTTGCCACCTTTCCGTGCTTTAGGATGCTGAGGAACCAGGGAGCAGATGCAGGAGCAGATCCTCAGTCACACCACACCAGCTGAGGTTTGGATGGGAGCTCTGATCATTAATACCAGCCATCCTGGTGCTGACCAAATGAAACAGAAAGAGAAGACAACTTCCAAATGCAACTGTTTCAGTGGGGACAATACTGAAATTCCTCAAACAGGATAGAAAATCGCAGCGTCACAACCCCTGGCTGTTTTCCGTTACAGACACCCAAGGAAATGAGTCCTGCAAAGTGTTTTGTAGGTKTACATGGGAAAAAAAAGCAGGAACAATATTTAGTAAGAAATCAGTATTGCTTCAGCATTGATCCTGCCAGAATCTGTTGGAAAATGGCTGTATGACCGCTGAGCTGGGAAGGGGTGATCAGGAGTAAGATTACCTGTGAGTTTCAAGGAGCAAGCCTGTTAGCAGACAAGCCAGAGTATCTTAAGTGAAAACATTCTTGTCTTTAATTAAGGATGTCCCTTTCCCCACTTAAATGCAGACTTTTATATTTATATAAAATTTTATGCTGAGTTTCAGTAACTTTTACTAAAGGAGTGCTGTTATTTACTGAAATGCAGCCCATGCCTGGTGTCCCTACAGTTTAAATCCAAGGGGARCTTTCCAGATTCTTCCTCCCTTGTGACTTGCTCTCATGTCTAAAGGTCTCTACCACCTTTATTTTAACCTGAGATTTGTCAAGGCAAGAGCAGAACCTTCATAACATCTGCCATTCAGATGATGGCAGGCAMAGAATCGCCTCCAGCTGCCTGTAAATCAAATGGAGTTGCACCAGGGTTGATGTTGCTTGAAATTCTTGCATCAGTGCTCAAGAGCCAGAGAGGAAAGAAAAGACAAAAAAAGGGGTTGGGGGAAGAGAGGAGGAAAGATGTGCTGCTGATCTGAGTGAGAACAGGGCACTTCTCTGCCCCTCTTTGGCAGGACTGACCTAGAGGSTGTTTTGGGGTGAAATGAAGGAAAGAATACTTATTTGTCATGGAATCATAGAATGGTTGGAAAAGACCTCAAAGATCTGGTTGCACCCTCTGCCATGGGCAGGGACAGCTTCCATTAGACCAGATCACTCCAAGCCCTGTCCAGCCTGGCCTTGGACATTTCCAGGGATCCAGGGGCAGCCACAGCTTCTCTGGGCACCCTGTGCCAGGGCTCCCCACCCTCACAGGGAAGGATTTCTTCCCAATATCCCATCTAACCCTGCCCTCTGGCAGTTTGGAGACACTGCCCTTGTCCTGTCCCTCTGTGTCTTTGTCCCCTGTCCCTCTCCAGCTCTCCTGGAGCCCCTTTAGGCACTGGAAGGGACTCTGAGCTCTCCCTGGARCCTTCTCCAGGCTGAACACTCCCACTCTCTCACCCTTTCTCCGTAAGATTGGAAGTTTTTTCACTTCTTTTTCACTCAAAGCATTGACTGAAACACAATGGAAGCCCAGCAGCCCCTCCACCAGCAGAAGGGTTCCTTTAGGAGCCATTTTCAGCTGCACACATTCAAATTCACTGCACTTCATTAATGACTGGAGRAAGAAATGGCCAAATCCTCATAAATAAATAAAACTGAACGGCTGCCATGACATGCACTGATCTGGGTGGTTCTGTGCTGTTGTCTGTCTGTATACAGTCACTGGAGTGAAAAGGAGATATTTTAAGTCAGAAMCTGAGTATTTACAGCAGACAATTTGGGCAGAGGGAAGAGCAAAGCTCTCTGCTAAGGGGCTGGGGGAGAAAAAGCCATGGTCTGAAAAGATGAATATTTGAAAATGCCAACTGCTACAGCCACTGCAGGCTTATTTACCAGCACTCAGTGCCCGGCTGGAATYGATCTGTGGGGATAGGTTTGCTGAAAGGAAACAAAAACAAACAGGGCTTCTCCTTCTGGGATGACACTGCTCAGTTGTCAGGAACAASTGTTTGTGTCCTCCCTTGGCCAGGGACAGCAGGAGATGCTGTCAAACACAGAACCTGTGTCCGTAAGAAGTGAAATGCCTGTGTGGCACAAGGGCTTAGGAGGAAATGTGTGGCATTTCTGTGGGATTCCTGGTGCAGGGACTGGAAGAATGTTAATTGTGGAGAGCTGATTTATTCAGGGTATTTGGGTATTTGGGAGTCTGAGAGCAGAAAGCACTGACAAGGAAGTTTAGAAATAAACTTTCTAAATTTGCCTTGCCCTCTCATGAACCTGTTATTGGTGCCTTCAGGTACCAAGTTATGGTTTCCCCTCATCACTGCTCCTATTCCATAGATGGGGAAACTCCACAGAGAAGAGCAGTATCTCTGCAGAAGGACTGTGCACTTGTCCAAGCTTTCATCAGCACGTGGAGGCAGAACAARAGCAGCCTAAAAGTGGTTTCACTGACACACCTGGTTTTGCCCAGGTTAGTTTTATTCCTTCAAACAGTCCCAATTTTAAGGCAGAATGGTCACAAGGCAGACCTAAGGCACCTCTGTAATTGGCATTTGTTGCATTAACATGCTGGTACCAATACACTGTGTAGCTTTTCCTTTTTTTCCTGTGATAGACAGGGTTATACTGGTGTAACTGGGCTCTTACTGGGCACAGAAACAGTAAAAAAAACCCCCAGAATTAAAAATCACACTTCTGAAAGCTCATTAACAAAGAACTCCAACCTGAACCCAGGATCTGAGCCTGGAATGAAGACTGGGGTGACACAGAAAGGTCACTGTGGACAGCCCCAGCCGTGAGCTGAGCTGAGCTTTGGCTTTGAGCGAGGATGCAGCTTTGAGTAATTTTGGCATCCTAAGGCCTCAAGTAATTCCCACTTGTGTTTGCTTGTATTTTTACTGGCTGTCTTTTCCACTTCTGCCTCTCAGATTACTAGGGCTGGTGACAAGGAAATATGGGAACAGCCACCCAATCAAATTAAAAAACATTAGAAAGGTCAAGCACATACAGGTTGCTTTCACACCACGAGCAGGAATCAGATTTCCTGGTATCTCAGTAAAAGTGCCAGATAGTGTTAACCAGATAAGGAAATGGGAGCTTGTAAGTCTAAAACCAGGAGTAATTTGCCAGGGGATCTCTTTTCAAGGAAAATTGTGTGGYGGTTGGATTTCCTTGACATTTCTGYCCYGCGGGTGAAAACAGCCTGATTGTATTTTYGTGTCTTTCTCTGCTCAGTGTGGTCCTGGCTCCACAGGCATGAGAGTTTCTGCAGGCCTGCTGATGCTGGAGGAAGCTGGAAGAGGAGCAGTAAATAAATGCAATATTTTTCCAGGAAAAATGCGCTTGCAAATACCTTTATGTGTGAGGGAATCGAGGTGCTGAAGCCTCATCTCTCAGCTGTAACCCTGAGAGATGCCACCTTGATGGTCCCTTAAAACAGAACCAAATCTCCAGCAGCCTGTACACATCAAATCCATGTAGTTTTGTGCTTAGACTTGCCCTTTTTGGGAAAAGGGGTGTGATAAGGAAGTCTAGTTATTGTAAGCCCCAGATCTGATGAAAGCTTCACAGAGCAGCTTGTCCTTAGCAGACAGGCCCTCTCCACCTGAGCACCAGTTAACCAAACTTTTTAATTTGGTTTTCTGAGGTACAATGGAAAGTTTAGACATTCAGGCTGACATTTAAAGCTATGGACATCCTGGGAGAGCTCTGCTACCAGGCAGGACCAGCTTTGTCTTTTCTTGACCGGACGGACAGCGCCCACCATGCCCTGGGAAACACCCTCCTCTGCTTTTCTTGGTGATCAGTTTTAGATTTGTGAAAATCAGCACCGTGGGCTGTTTCTCAAATATCTTTCTTCCCCTTCCATCCCAGAATCAGTGGTTCAGGATTTTGAAGACCGTTCCACAGGAACAACCTTCATTTTTGAAGATGGCAACTCCTGAAATGATGAGTAAATAAACCCTGTCACCTTGACAGGCTAACATTTCCATCTCCCCCTTCATTATTTATTTATGTATGGTCCCTGAAACCTATTTCCCAAATTCTCCACCCTCACCCTCCTCCCCACACTTTGTTTTAATGAATTGAGGATTGAATTCTAGAGCACACGTTGGAGTCAGAGATGATAAAGCACCCAGACTTTTGGCAGTCCTGTAAATGCTACAGTGGCCTCCAAAGAGTTAATTCATTATGGTCCATTGTCCAGTCAACTTTATAGCTAGCAGCAGATTGGAGCCAACTTGAAATGCTGAAGTGGGAATGAAAAATGAGCAGAGCCTTGRTGTGCATTAAATATTTAATATTCTCTCAGTGGGAGGTGTCAGGAAAAGGACCATATAATAAATACTACAAGAGACAATTCCATCACTGAACTCGTCTGTTAATGACCTCATTTGCTTTGACAGAAACATTACAGATGCAGCCTCTCCGCTTCTGTGGCCCTAATAAGCAGCCACATTCCWGTTGGAGAGCAAATTCCTGCTTCTGTACCACAGAGGAGTGGGTTGGAGCTATGATTGTCTCCTCTCCCTCTCCCTGCCTCCCCCCCTCTTACAGATCTGGGGCATTTAGAAAGAATTTTCTGTGGCACGAAAGGTATTCGTGGCAGCTGTGTGACTTTGGCAGGAAAACTGACAATTTTATCAAACTACCTGGAAAACGTCAACTCAAGAGAATGCTCCCTTCCCTTAGAGGATAAAAGTGCTTCCCATCTCCTGCCTTAGAATGACCAGCTTGTAAATTGTGGGAGTTCAACAATGGTGTTTGAGGATGTGGTAGGGACCAYCTCCAGTTTAATTTCTTGGCACAAGAAGATTTCTGGTGCCAGGAATGAGAGGATGCTCAGGAGGATCTATCCAGATGCCTCTTGGTGAGTGTTTCCCACTTCAGCAGCATGGAGATCTTGGCTCCCGTTGCATTCATGGACCACACGTTGTCCAGATCACAGGATTTTGTGTGCAGTGCTGTGACCTGCAGCACTGCTGGTCCCACAGAGGGATGTTCTGCCTGAGCCTCGCTATTGCAGGGGCTTTGGCTTCAAACTAAGTGTGAGCAGCATGTTTTCTCTCTTCCACTATTTATRTTTGAAAGGTCTTCAAAAGCATCCCTGCTCTGATGGCTGGAAGCCAGCTCTACATGTATTCATATCCACTTCCTGTGGAGTTGATCTTTGCCAGGTTTCCCCTTCAACTTAATTAATTCTTTTCCCGCCTGGGCAGATAWATCCTGGGATGTTTGTATCACTTCTCAGTCTCTTTTATTTTTTTTTTAAATCCTAGTTGAGGAAATCAACCTCTTTGTGTTTGCCTAGAAAGGTTCCTGATGGCCCTCAGCATCCCAGTGAACTTTTCTTCTCATGTGCCTGCTGCAGTTTCTCTCCTTGAATAGCAGTAACTGATGGGGTTTGAGAAGGTCCATAGAATGAGGTTCATTCCAGCTTTTCTCTAGTGGGAATTTTTCCCATTCAGTCCCTGCATTACACTGGAGGGCCAGCTTAAGAGCCCAGTTGTCTCCTTCATGGACAAGTGCTGGGTTAAACATGAAGCTCTTACTCTTAGTACTTCTGGAATCCATCCAAATTTTAACACATTTCCTTTCCTTCTTACTGCAKCATAAAACCATGTTGAATTTCTCTGAACTCCTCATTTACTTACAGTGTTAACTTATTCTCTCCTCCAAACTTCCTTCTAAGTCATTGCATGACTGGAAAACTCCAGCGACTTTCCTGTATTTGTCTAGGCTCTTTTATTCCTTCTCTTAAAAAAAAAAAAAAAAAAAAAAATTACTCAATTTGCTCAGAGAACCACAGTATGGGCATTATGCATAGTAAACAAAACCTCAGATTGTAAAAATAGGGTAAAAATAGGGTAAAAAAGGGTAAAAATAGCTATTTGTCTTCTCCTCAGGTGAAGTGCATAATGGAAGGCTCAGACTCAACTTTGAACACCTGGGGTTGACAACACTCTTCCYTTCTGTTTTAAACTGAAACAGAAGTTTTCTGCAGTTTCCTGCCTCAAAGTGAAACTTGAATATAAACACATTAAAAATTGTAAAGGTGATGAGATTGTGACAGGGGCCTTAGAGACACCTCCTATTGCCAGAGGCCTGACAACCAAGCTCAAATGTCAGCATCTTTGATTAGCATCTGCTTTTTGGGATAGATCACAACCTTGACATCTTCCTCCTTCCCTAAAGCTGCCTGAACTGAGGCCAGTGATGCAGGAATCCTGTTCCCTGCTGGGATCAGGGGTGGAAGGGGCTGTTTGCTGTGCAGGGCATGGGATTGGAGGAGTTTGGGCAGTCAGAGATGAGGCTCCTTCCCCTGCTGCTGCCTACACAAACCATGGGGCTGCAGGTCAGCAGGGTGCAGGGGGAGGATGCTGAAAGCAAACCCGCCTTCTGCAGGCTCCAGGAGGAAGAGAGAGCAGCAATGAGAAAAAAATCTGGTCAGAAATGGGAAGGGAATGTGGCTGCTGCTCACTCACGTCTGGCTCTGTGTAGGCTGCCTCAGATGCCACGCATTCTGCGCATTACAACAAGGCAGTTGTTTGTAGCGCTGGATYCGTGCAACAGGGAGATAAGGTTCTGCCTTTGTATCAGAAGCAGCTGCAAAGGGGCAAGAAGGTCTTAGAACAAGAAATTAGTTCATTTGAATTCTCCCTCTGTCTCTCTTTTCCTTCTTCAAGCCAGGCAGTGACAGCACTCTCCCTCCTCTCGTTCCGTGCGGGCGGTTTTGCACTGGCGCGTGGCACCAGCAGGATTTGGTCCCTCTGGGATGGTGAGGGRTGGGTGCCTGGCTGGGGGCTTCTCCCAGATCTTGGTCCCAGGCCTGGGCTCACAGAKCCAGGGTGGTGCTGCTGRCACAGGAGAGCTCCTGGCTCTGAAGGTGTGGAGGCAGCACAAACCCAGCACTCCCACCAGCCAGAGCTGGGGCTGCTGCTGGGCTGTGGTTGAACCAGCCCATGGCTACAGCCAGACAAGAACAGGCTAGAGAAAGCTCTGGGATGGCACAAATCCTCCATCCCATGTCGAGCATGGGGAGAAGGAGACAATACTATTAGTCTGTGCCATGAGACATTTGCAGGCTGCAGGGATCCAGATGAACCTGGGCAGGCAGCCCTGAGCATGACAGAGCTACTGTCTGAGTGCTTGGCTCTGCAACCTTAATGATGTTCTTTTAATGTAGCTTTTAAAAGTGCATAATATAATATACATTGTCTGTCCTGTCTGCCTTTTATGGCTTTAAAAAATGGATCAGGAATTTGCTGTGACATACGGATCCTTTCCACCCCAGACAGACAGACACGCTGCCACCTTCACTGRAACACCCTGTAAAGTTCAGGTTTGCTCTTCAATAATCATCACCTGTGCAGTAAARAAATAACCCTTTTTGCCTTCAAAGCTTTGCACTAATCGTTTTTTAGCCTTTGTTTCTCAGGAGCTGGGCAGCTCCCTGGCTGTTTCTCTGGAGTTCATTGSTGGAAACGTGCGAGTAAATCTGGACAGGGCTGCAGAAACTGTTCAGTGTGTGACGGGGGTAAAAGGGTGAAGCTCACAGTCCAGGTGGAAGGAGGAGGAGGGCACAAGGCAGAGAGGAGATGAAATAGCCCTCAGAGCCCTGCTGGTCCTCCAGAGAGGTGTCCCCTCTTCCCCAGCCTGATCTGCCCATGAGTTACAGCCTCTGAGCTGGCGCTGCCGCCACAGAGCAGCGAGGAGGCTCCAGCCCTCCTGGCAATCTCCAGTCTCCCCAGGGCTGATTTACAGAGGTCACCTGTCACTTGTGTAAAGGTCACCAGAGGTCTGTGCTGCGGACAGTCCCCACATTCCCAGGATGTCACATAATCATTTTATTTTACGTCGCCTGGGCCCTGCCAGGGGAGGGGAGGAGGAGGGCTCAGACTGCGAGGTCAGCAGCATCTTTATGGATGGCAGAGCCAACGCGAGGTGAAAGGGATCGTTGCTTTTGCCTCCCCAATAAACCCCTTTTCTCTGCCTGAGCGGAAGCAGCGAGGAGCTGTTGGGCTAATTTATATTAATTCAACTCCATTAATGATGAGATATCATCTCTCCTCTCAGCAGGAGAACCATCAAAAGGATTTAATAGTGAGCTGCTCTTCTGACAGCCCCACGTTACAGCCTGCAGCCACTCCATGGCTGGACTGAACCTCTCCCCAGCCACCAGCTTTTCCCAGGGCCTCATTAAGCAGGGCAGTCTCACGCTGTTTGGATTATTTTTGGAGTCCTCACATGCCTCAGCACTGCTCAGGCACCAAGGAGCAGGAAAGCTCTGTGGGGAGGAAAGGACACGACACCAAAGCTGTGCCTTTCCCTTGAAATGTCCCAACATGGGACATCTCGAGTGCTGTGGAGCCACAACCAGTGAGAGCTGCCATCTGCTCTCCTGGGCTGCTGCAGAGTAGAGAAATCCCATTTTTTGGAGCCAGGAGCACTGTGAGAGCCTCCTGTCCTGCTCCTGGGCAGCAATGGCAGCAAGGTTTGTGATGCAGAGCGGCCCTGCCAGTTCCCCTTGGATGGAGAAAGTCCATTCCCCTCTCCAGGGGTGTGYCAGAGGAAGAAACACCCATCATTTGCTGGACCATCAGCAAGTTCTGTTTCATGAATTTCCATGAAGTCACTGATCACTGTTTTGTGCTCATTCACCTCGGGGATTCTGAAGGAAGAGCACTCTGGTGTYGGGGTGGGGGCAATCAGGTTGATGTGTGAGGATGGACCAAGGTTCCCATGGGGATCAGGGGCTCTGGGGTATTTCACAGTGGAGACAGCACTTTGGGGTYCCTGCAGGGAGGGGGAAACTGAGGCAGAGATGGGTGTGGCTCAGTGTGGGGCAGCTTTGGGATTCAACCATCTGCCCTGGGATGGAACTCTGAACCAAGGCAAGGACCAGGGGTCAGCTTTGTCCCATGGAGGGCTGGACAGTGCCCCAGGGGTCAGGTCATGGTGGCCAGAGTGGTTTTSCAGTGGCCACAGGGCCCGGATCCAGCAGGGCTGCGGAGGAGTCTCTTGTTCCCTCACCCATGTCCTGGCAGCAGGAGACAAGACTTTGTGCTAGTCACGTAATTTAATTTCTTCCCTTGCTTCTGGCTGATGGCATTAAACTCCTGGCCTCCGAAACACACATACAAATCAGTTTTCTTCCCCCCCTTTTTTTTTAAAAAAAAATTTTTATATTAACATATTTCCTTTTGAAACTGTGTGAGGCTTTTCTCAAAACTAATGGATTTTTTTTTTCCTCCCCTTGTCTGGGCCAAATGTATTCAAATCTTAACTCAGTTAAGTCAGAAGATTCCTATCGTCTCAGCAGGGAATCCCACCCTTTATTCCACAAATCAGCATCCTTTTTATTTGACTTTCTGATCTCCAAAGGAAAAGGGATGCTTTTTTTTTTTAGAGGTTCTTTTTTTTTTTAGTTTAACTCTGACGTTGATGTTGCAATGCTCTTTGATAGCCAAGAACACAAGGACTGACTTCAGGAGCAGCTGAAACTTCATCAGGAACCAAAATAYGAGAAGAAGGGATTCGGAGTGGGAAATGGTAGAAAGTGATACTGTTGAAACAACCCTTTGAAATTTCCCAAATGATGTTTGATCTGTGAGTCCCTTAAAGCTGCTGCAATACCTTTAGTATCACCTTTAGTATTTTATTGGGGGGGGCAGGAAGGAGAGGTATTTGAATTTTTTTTAGTGACACTCAGAAGAGGTGAGTTTAATTTTAACCTCTAACGGTTCCACCTGGAATTATTTTTTTAACATATGTTTATCTGGGATTTAGTAGGATTCTTTCATAATTTTTTTTTCTTCTTTTCTGCTTGAATAATACTTTATTTCAAAGGACCAGCAGAAGAGACACRAGGGACTGAATGCCAAGGAATAGATTACTCCTGAAACATGCTGTAGTCCTCCCTTACCCACCCCCAAAATACCAAGCCACTGGAAATGAAAACATGAAATAGAAACTCTTTGAGGTGAAGGAAGGAAGGGCCCAGGAGCMGAATCAGTGCCGTGGTGCTGAGCTGCTGCAGGATTCTGTGAGCCCCGAGGCAGCTCCAGCCCCGAGGTGCTGCCCCAGCCCTCCCATTGCTGCTGCACTGGTGCCCATTGAGCCAAACTGGGCTGATCCCTCAGCAGAGACCACAGGAAAAAAAAGAGGAAAATCCCTAGGGAGAAACAGGTCTTGAGGGAATGACATGGGGCGTGTCCAGGCTGTTGAGAAAAGAAGCCTGGGGGGAAAAGTGGCTGTCTTGGTTGGTGGGATAAGCCTGGGAGATATTTGTCTTGTAGCTTTTTCTGCATCAAGGGCCCAGCTATAGGCTTGGGTGGTCAGAAAAAATATAAAACACCTCATTATTTTCAATCTTCTACATAGAAMGGGCACWGCAGGATTTTTGTCAGGTCCATCCGTGGCCAACAGATCTGCGCTGTGATCTTCCCTGGGTTAAAATTTCCCCTCAGTAATTTTGGGCATGTACTCAGGAGCTGTTCTATCTGCATAACTCCAGGTCATGCTGAGTAAAAGACACACATTTTTCTGATGCAGCAGGAAAAGCTGCTGTCTAAAATGAGCCAAAAAGCAGGGCACTGGGAGCAATGAGCATAATTTCATTTCAAAAAGCAACAATTGGAGCAGGTCACCTCCTTCACAGATCGCTCAGGGAATGGGCTGCATCTACACTCTTGTAGGAAAACAGCACAGAAAACACCCTGTGGGTTAGATGGGAAGGAGCATGCCTGTTCTTTCTGCAATTAATATCATATGCAAATGAAATGTTTCCACTGGAAGTTTGTGAAAAGGGAATGCTGCCACTTAGGGCCATCTCTGCTGAGCTAAAAGGTTTCTCGCAGATCGCATTTTTCATGCGGGGCTGGTGTGCTTTCCAGTTATTGAGCCCTGGCAAAATGTCTGTAAATCACCAGCGTGTGGATTCGGCACACATCCAGCTTGCAGGGCCCAGAGAGTCACGGGGATTAATGGAATATTTGGGGTCTGTTTGGCTGGCAGCACGGGGAGAGGGATGCAGGCTCCCACTCACTGCAGTGGGGTTTTCTCCCTGCATTTGGTGTCTTCAAAACCACCAGGCTGCTGCTGTGAGATGCTGAAGGACTGCTGTGCCCCTCAGAGAAGGGCACCTTTCATGGGAGGTGGAGAATTGCCTTTGCACAGCCAGTGCAGGGAGAGCAGAGCGGCCACAGCATCCCTGAAAAACAGATCAGTTCTGGTTTAAATGTGGGATGCTGTTCAAATTTGGTGAAGATCCTGCTGAACTGTTCTCCTCACAGTGTTTACAGCTCCTGAGGGACACTGAAGCCCAGGATGGTGAAACCSTGGGTGCAGCTGAAGGTCTGGGACACATGGACTCTCCAGGAGCTGGCAGCTTGCCCAGGGCATTAACAATGTGCTAAAAGAGCCCGAGGTGGAAGGGGCAAAGCTGCTCTCTGCCTGTCTCCTGCGAGCTGTCACCCTCCAACACCACACACACACTGCAAGCAACTTCTCATGGCACTTGGGTGGAATAAAAATGATTGAAACTATCTGCCCTCTCCAGCAGTGGGGTCTTGCACCCAGGTTACTCTCTGTTAGATTCTACCAAGAGAGAATTTTAGCCAGGACACTTGAAATTAATATTAAAATGGAAATCTGCATTTCTAAACTAGGACCTCATGCCCTCCTTTGGAGAAGGAGCATTTTCCCTGCCCCTGTATCCAGCAGTAATGTACCCTTTGAGGTTCCCATTTCTAAGCTGGGTCTTTGCTGATTTTGATTCTTCTAGTGAGTACCAGACATTTTGGAGAACCTGCTTGCTGTGAACAGCACTTTGAGAGTGCAGGAAGGGACATGGGTAGATCTCCTAAGCACAGTTATATTCAAGAGACAAAAAACTGTTCAGGAACCTATTCCAGCTGAGAACCAAAATGCATGGCACCCACAGATGTTATGAAGTAGGACAGGAGTTGCTGGGGTCAGCCTGAAGCTACAATATTAGGAAGATGATTTAATATCTTAAATCAGCACCAGGGAAGGCAGACATTTAAACCAGACATTTCCTAAAGAAGTGCCACAATCAAGAGCCGTTGCATAACCCCTCCCAGCATCAGAATGGGGCATGTTTCWCAATCCTCAGCTGCTGTGAAAAAACTCTCACACAGTTAGGGGAGTCCTGAGGCAGTCAAATGGGGCTGCTCCAGTGGGTGAGAATCAGCCTTGCTGGAAGTTTGAGCAGAGATCCTTTTGTCCAAGATTTGCAAATGGGTGCTGTGACAAGTTTATTCACAGCTGCTCTGGTTTTGCCCATGGTGGCCATGGGAGTTGCCCGTAATGTCAATAAACCAGGCCTGGAAACAGCATCCTGAGTTCATATCCATCCATTTCTCTCATAAAAAGGACTCACCCCAAAAGCTCAGGTCCTTCTTGTCTACCAAAACCTTGGGCAATAGTATCAGACAGACATTATGGTAAAGAAATAAATAAAGAAGTCTAATTTATGAAGCAAACCTTTCAAAGCGTTAAACCATTCATAGCTTTATGACTRCATATTAATCTGCTCTCATTTATTGCTTTGTAAGGCTATTTTGACAAAAGTTCATTATCAAGACTGCTAAATGCTTTTAAAGCATTGATTGGGGGAATTATTACATCACGGTGATAGACACAGTGTGTTAAGATGGATTGTAAGGCTCGGACCATCTGAAATTTCCCCCCTTTTAATTGGATCGATCCCCAGAATAAACGAAGTTTAATTGAATTTTCAGGAAAATTGAGCAGTTGTTTTCAAGTCTCTGTCAATACACATTATTTCAATTACATGATGATAAGCATAGGGAGAGTTTGCAAACAGCCTGAACGGAGGCGGAGGCTGCACACCAGAGAGGCTCCCYGCACTCGCTGGGCTTTTACTTTCCTTTTCCAGGATGAGCTCCATTTCCCAAAAGCACATCAGCAAGGGCAGGGGCCCTTCTCCTGCTCTCTGGGTTTCAGAGGTGATTACTGCTTGTCCCTCCATTTTTCCATCTGTCTTTGTCTCCTGTCTAGAACTCATTCCCCAGAGTTCCAACAGCCTCTTCCTTACAATCCAAACAATTTTTCATACAAAACACAGAATTTTTGTTACAAGACCTCAAAATTACTTGGAAACATTGACCAAGATGTGCTGGCTCAGGAAGCTTTGCTGAAGTGAGGTTAAGAAGCAGTTGCCCCTTGCTGTCTGTCTTGCTCCACTTCTGAGCAACAGACACTTGTCTCCCATCCCCTGCAGCTTCCCTGCAAATGGAAAATGGAATGTGCTGGTGAGGGTTTGTAGGAGTTTGTGTCAGGAATATGCTGCCTTTTGAGGACAGGAACCATTATTTAGGGAGCAGGGCAGAAAGGTRGAGGCAAGAGCACAATTTCACCTGCCAGATTTCATCACCCCTGCCTGTAGGGCTGCACTGAGCCCAGAGGGGCAGGGGGGCTGAGCACCCTTCTGCTCATGTTGGGACACCTCTTTTAAAATGAACAAATTACGTTAGCTTGAGACCTCGTGCAAATTTCTGGGCTCCTTGGAAACCTTTCCTCAACTCAGAAATATTCCCTCCTCCTCACAACCACTGGCTCTGTGCAAAAAAAAAAAAAAAATATGGGAACCTTGACCAGAGGAAGAAGAGTTTGGCATCACTTGGGAAGGAACAGCATTTATGTAGCGATGGAGAATAGAACATTCCCCTGATTCTCCGTGTGTTTCTTTGAGCATCCAGTTAGCAGAAATTCTTTGACACACAAAGTGTTTTCTTCTTTGTTGTTGGTAGGAACCTGGTGATGGTTTGGAATCAGCTGCAGTTTCCTGAGGTGCCCCCTGGCAGGGTGGTCTTCACTCCTTCCTGCTCCACAGCTCCATTCCCTGACACAGCTGCAGTGGTTGAGAGGCAACTTAGCTGAGTCATTGTCTTTTTCATTGAATATCCACCCAAAAAATTAAGATCCTCTGCTAAGGAAGACAATGTCATATAAAACCTCTCCATAGTACTAAAAGCCCCTTTTGCCCCCTTTTTTGCAGTTCCAACTCAAGGAATCTTGTATGAATTGCGGTGAGTCCCACCAGAGAAACACAGGGTACAAACCCTTGCAGATGAAGGGATTTCTCTGATTTTTTTTCTTTCTTTACCAACACCTTTCTGTTCTCCAGGGACACMCTGCCCCAGAGCACAGACAAAAGAGTTCAAAACCCCATGGGAGGCTGTATCCTCTGGGATGGATAGGAGTGTGTGCGCTGAGCTTGATGCACCAGTTATGAGTGGCAATAGGTTGGTTTCAGCAGGAAACCTTTCAGTTTCCTTACTGAGGAAAGCAGGACTCAACAGCAGCAGTGCTGGGAGATCCTGGAACCAGTGGCTCAAGCTSCATCTGGGTCCTGTGGAGCCCAGGCAGGACATTCCAAAGATCAGGGTTTTGGTTGTGCCCTGCTCCTGCAATTCACCTGCCAGGTCTTGTTGGATTCCCCTTCTCCATCCACCCGCGGTGCTCCCCTGACCCTGAGCCATCCAGGTGACACCAGCTGCCCTGAGAGCTGCAATGAGAKGCTGGCATGGGGCAAAGAGTGCTGGCCTCAGGGTCAGGACAGCTCCCTCCAGGGCTCCCTGCTGCAGCCCCAGCCGAGGCAGAGAGGATATCGCTGTTGTTATAGATTCGTTAGTTATTCATTGTAACAGCCTTGATCCTAATGAATTCATTTGGTATTCATTGGCTGTCACGCACAGTTTTGTAAGTCTTCAGCTCTAATTTAGGACAATTAAAATGAAGTGTTAGCAAGCAATGTTTCCCCTGCATTGCACAATCTATAATATTTTCTTTTCAGGGGAGGGATGCAGACTAACCCTGCTCACGCTGCTGATGTTATCAGGGAGTGAGATCTTACAGCTTGATCCTGCAATGCTTAATGAATTAATACAGCAGATATAATTTTCATGGGTCAGTGTGTTGTGCTGGCCTGCAGATCTGTCTAGATTAGGCCTAGGGAAAGACTAATTGAAAAATACATGTCTTGGTTTGCTTAAAAACAATAAGCAGATATCTAGCAGGGAGAAAYGTACAAACAAGATGCATAAAAGCAAGCCAGCGATTTGTCATATGCTTCATAGTTCATGTTGTAAATTAGACAATCTTTCATAATCACAGGGCTGGGGGAGGGGGAGAACYGAATCAATTTGCCTGTAAAATTCTAAGTCCTTTTGAAAACACAATTGAAATATAATTCCTCCGTGTTTCCCAGTTAATTATCATTTACAATATTTCTGGCATCAAAGCTTTACTAGCATGGAGGGATCATTTCTTCATCACAATACCACTTTCAGGATTCATTTATCTTGTCTTTTAGACTAATTATCCCCAAATTCACCAATAGACTGTCACACTTACATGCTCCAATAAATGTAGTTTTAAATCAGCGGCTTACTTTGCTGCAGTGGTACAAGCTTTCCTGAATTGTGTCTAACTAGAGTCATTCATCTGTGATCACAACACTAAAGGGAGAACAACAACATTAAGGTTTGTATGAATGATCATGCTTATTTATATGCAAATACGTCTGACAAATCAATAATGTATGATTTAGCTGTTCACTGTGCATTAGGAGAAGTGCTGCCAGTCCCAGGTGGCGGCCTCAAAAGGATCCTCAGCTCTTCCCCCTCCCCGTCTGGGTCCCGATTCA